>NC_061060.1:324198-537562 GCF_021917145.1 Hypomesus transpacificus
ACACAGACACGCACACAAACTCGAATCAGAATCAGAATGGGATTTATTTGCCATGAAAGTTTGCACAGACAAGGAATTTGCTTTGGCAGGAAGGTGCATACAGTAAACATATAGGAATCTTAAATTTAAATATGTGGTCTAACTATACTAAGTATACATAAACTAACAATACTAAGTGGAATACAATTAAAATAAAATATACAATAAGTAAAATATAAGTTGCCAATTTACAATATAAATGCCCCCCCCCCCCCCACACACACACACACACACACACACCACCACCACCAAATCACACCAAAGCTGTCCAACAACAATCAAGATATCATGCCTCCCCTCTTGATAATTCTGCTTTGATGACCCAGCCATCATCCGATTCATCCAAAAAGACAGAAGAAAGGACTCATGTAGCCCTTATGGTGTGCGCGCGCTGTATCATGTTTTTTCTGACGAGTAATGGGGTCAGAGGGCCAAGGTTAAAGAGTCACGGTTCGCTACTGCCCCCCAGATGTACAGACAGTACTGCTCTTTCCACTTTAATTGCAGAACTATTAGTGATGTTGGATTTCCCCAAAATGACAAGGCTACCAGTGATAGCTACAGAGATTATTGTTACACCCTGTATACCGGACTTCACTTTTCCTTTGTGGAGCAGACTGCTAGTTTCTGAATAGAAGCAAAATAACAGGGTTCAAACTCTCTGGCCGAAAGTGACACAATAATGCAATTATCTACAATACTTAGGATAAAATAGGGATTTGTTATTGCTTGTGGCCCTGCATGCTTTCTTGTCACCCTAAAAAGGAGGCATACTTCTCCTCTGTTGGAATTTGAGGTGCTAAACCAAGATGCAGTTTGACGTTTGGTGTTTCTCTCTCTCTCTCTCACACACACACACACACACACACACACACACACACACACACACACACACACACGCTCAGATGTTAAATGCATATTTTTAATTTACCAACTATGTTACAAACACAACAAGACAGGATAATGACCATAATGATCC
This sequence comes from Hypomesus transpacificus, assembly GCF_021917145.1. Lineage (NCBI taxonomy): Eukaryota > Metazoa > Chordata > Actinopteri > Osmeriformes > Osmeridae > Hypomesus > Hypomesus transpacificus. The sequence goes on from NC_061060.1 coordinate 325,217, forward strand.
TGTTACACTCTGAACTCTGACTGACCACTTCTGATTGGGTCTATCTTGCAACCAACCACCAACAAGTTTTACATTTTTACATTTACATTTTGGTCATTTAGCAGACGCTCTTATCCAGAGCGACTTACAGTAAGTACAGGGACATTCATCCCGAGGCAAGTAGGGTGAAGTACCTTGCCCAAGGACACAACATCATTTGGCATGGCCGGGAATCAAACCAGCGACCTTCTGATTACTAGCCCGATTCCTTAACCGCTCAGCCACCTGACTCCATGGTGGGAGTCAAGTTCAGCCTTAGGTAGTATTCTGAGGTATAGTAAACTACTAATGGGTAGACCACAATGTAAATGTTCTAAATTAATACTAACAATGTCATGTATTGTGCTTTGCTATTGAGTAACATCATTGAAATACAATGTATACTGTTATGACCTGGTCATTTATGAGAGACTGGAAATGACATCTAGTTATAAAAGTCCTACCATTTTTAACACTTTGGGGAACATTGAACTTATTTTCAAACATTTAACAAAGTGTCTTTTAAAATGTTTGATGAAGGATATTTCCAAAATCCTGTCTAATCTGCAAGGACTAATTTAACAGTAACTGCACAAGGACAACGTGAGCAGAGAGGTTGAAAGGAGGAAAGAGAAATCGACTTCTTTAAAGTTGACAACACAACACAGTTTCCACACTCCAACACATGCACATGCCCAAGAGCATGAGGTATTTGTTCTGCTTGTCAAACATGGAAAATGATTGGCTGAATCCCGTATTAAAGAATGTAGCTCATTTGCATGTTCTCGATGGCTGCCTCGACATGGGATTGAATATGAAAGAGGAAAACCTATTGCTTCTTTTTTCCATTTATTTTACTCCCTGACAAATTAAATTGTGCCACTTTGTTGGGCGCAATTGGCATTCATGTATCCAATTTAATCAGCTGCTCAAATTGACAGAATGTTGTCATATGAACAGTCTTTGACCTTGGGCTAGGGTTAAGCTTGGACCTTGGGTTAGGGTTAACATTTGACCTTGGCCACTACAGCCTTCCTGTGGAAGCCTGATTAAGGGAAACATTTGACATTTGTCAATTAAAGGCCATTTTATTTTTGAGCACTAAAGTGATGTTTCGATTGATGGTATGAATCTAAATCTGATTGGTGGTTTTTTTGTGGGTGGGTTTATTTCTGTGTGTGTGTGTGTGTGTGTGTGTGTGTGTAGAGAGGGGGTCTGATATAGATACTACTACTTTAATCTAAACTCACCTGAAACTGATTCCAGATCTGTGTACTTCCTTAAGGTATTGAGACAGGCCATGTGCTGCTGTTTTGATCACAGTGGAGATATCTGGGTTGTCAGGCGAAGATAGCGAGGTTCCTCTTCCTCCCTGATCTGGTAATCATCTAGTCACCTCGCTGAGACAGTGAAAAGTAAGCTTGCCAAGGATGCACTCTAAGCTGCTGTCATATAGTTTGTTTATGACACTGTGTCAGATACAGGGTTAATTAGACACAGGATCCAACACAAAGATGGATGCCAGAACACGTTGAGGATTAGAGATGGACTGTTAAATCAAAAACCATCCAGTCATTGTAATATTTCAGTAGTAATTGTGCTTGTGTTTTGTATTTTTTATGCATGAACATTTAGGATGAACCTGGTTTAACGAGAGGTCTTTAGGCAACTGTAGCACCGGTGACAACACAGTGTGGATATGTGAACCACAGAGCTAATATAGACAGACACCAGCACACAAACAGACACGCAGACCTGCAGGATATGGGCTGATCCATTTTTATTCTAGAACATTTCCAGTTCATGCTCAGTATCTTACAGAAGTATCTTAAAGGGGAGGGTTAGCATTGATTAGCAGCTATACCTTTTTGTTCATGTGAGATTCAAGCACTTGTAGCGGGTGTAGATCAGGTAAACTGACTCCTCAGGTATACAGGCTGCCAGCGGATTGTTAGCTTTACATTGACGTAGCTGGTAGTGGCGGCCATATTTGTTACATTCTACCTTTCAGACTTCTTGTGCACATAGAAAGCTTGAAAAGAAAAACTTTATGAATGTAAGGATTTGTCTTGAGGATGAATCTGGAAGGTCACAGTTAACAGATGGAGGGGATGAATGATTTTGTATTAATATCAAGTGTTTCCTTTCCCATCTGTCTGCTGTCCAAGTTATTCTTGTACTGCGGTGGTAGGAAGGTGCTTTGTACCTGTGGTACGAACACATCAAAAAAGAGGTCCAACCTCTTTAGATACAATTATTCAAAAAAGGTTCATATATTCTCACAGTAACATCACTCCAGAAGAGGTCACATCAACCGAGTTTTAAACAGAAGTACTTCAAAGTAACCAAATGTTGCACTCCATTAGATTTTATGAAAGCAGGTTTCATGCAGTGTTGAGGAAGGGAAGTTGGGTCTTTTTAAATGAGGTGTAGAAATCCCTGAGCCTCTAAACAACTTGGCGGAAACATAAAACAAATAATTCAGGAGCTAATGGGCTGCAACCCTCAAACAATGGAACACAACAACAACAACTAGAATTGCCATGAGATTCATCTGCCAGCAACAACAGGAAGTGAAAGCAGAGAGCGTATCCTGTAGTGGACAAGTGTGTTTCCTTTCATATGATAATAGGAAAACAGAACCAGATTCCTCAACCAGGCTGGTAAATCCTACTGCGAGATGTACAGCACCAGTGTTTCCCACAGATTAGAAATCTATTTGTGGAGGGGGGGGGGGGTTTAACATAATTCCTTCGTTAATAATTTGTTACACAGAATTTATTTTGTTTTTATTAAATATGTATGTATTATGTTGGATGCTGTCCTCCTCTCCTACTATTTCTTCAATGCCTGACGAATCTCTTTCTCTCCCTGACCCCGTCTTTCTGCTTGAGCAGCACTGGTTGAAGCCTGAAAATATTGTAAATAATTTCTGCATATATGTCTAGCAGATTAAGACATGTTCGTAGGTACCTAGCGAAAAATAACCTACGATGGGGAACCCACTTGTCTAGCAGATTAAGACATGTTCGTAGGTAGGCCTACCTAGCGAAAAATAACCTAAACTTTCAGCTACGGCATTATAATGCTGAAGGCTCGCTGATATTGCATAGCGTCGTTGCTAACTTGTGGTGACGTTGTAACTCTCTGTGTGTGTGTGTGTGTGTGTATGTGAGAGACGCGTGAGTGACAGAGAGACGGAGGGAGAGCAGGGAAAGGAAATGCAGCTAAACTAACTAAATACACTGCATGTTTTAAATAGCGTTAAAACATTTTTTATAACGAAACGCAATATGTGGCGGCCTGTGTTGATTCTGTGGCGCACCGCCACAAATTAGTCTATGTGTGGGAAACACTGAGCACGTCTTAAACAACCCCTCTCAGAACTGGCAAGCTGGGAGGAGTACTGCTGAGTGGGTAACACATTGCCCTTTCAGAGTACTGTGGTCCGTTGAGACAACGTTCTAATTTGTATTCTTTGTTTTTAAATTGGTGAAGTCGTGCATTCATCTGTGCAGCATCAGTTCCTCCTCTCCTACAGGCAGGACAGCCAGGAGCTGAACCCAATATTCTTCCATGTCTGAAATAGAGCCACCACATCTCCTGTGAATGAAATAATCCTGAGACATTTCTCTTTGTAGTTTCTGTCTTAGATTGCACATGAGAAAGGTTAGGTCAGTCGTTCCTGAGTGTTTGCCAGGGCTGTGTTGAGGTCCTTTTCTGAGGGACAGACTGCTTGGCCGCAGTGTTCAGATGGTTTTCTGTTGCCATGGCAGGTAAGGGCAAAGTGTATGTAACTAGCTGGTTAACACTCAACCCCTGGAGATCACTTGCCGTACCGGGTGTCTTTCTTCGAAGGCAGATAACCTTTAAAGGGCACATCAGATCGGAACCTTTTAAGGTTGGTGTACCCAGGGGAAAGTTCTGGAGTGGAAATGCCTAACTACAGTGAGCACTCTGTGAGGGTCTCTGTATTTCCAGCAGGCCGCTCCTGCTCCTTTATTCCTTTCATCCCAGAGAAGCTTTGAGGACAAGGCAACTGTGTTTCAAGCAGGAACTGATAAGTTGAAATGCTTGTGAGCTGTCAGTCAAAGTATCCATGGTAAGTGATGATAATTGGGTTTTGAACAGTTCTGAGGAACATTCAGAATGTGTCCTCTTTACTGAATCCACAGAAGTGTCTTTTGGGATTCCTTGAAACGTGCTTTTGACTAGGATGGTAACCTCTCAAACTGGGAGAGGAAAACAGCTCTTGCTTGTCTGATGACCCTTCTGGTATCTGCATTGATACGATTGATTAGGAGGAATGCAAACTCAGCTGACAGGGAGAGAAGTTGCTGTTTTCACTGCTTGTTACATTTGTTGTAACAAGTACTCTCAACACACTCAGACAGTGAATTGATTCACACGTGGTTTATTTTTATACACATACACGCACGCACTCACACACACACACACCTCAGCTTGCTTCTGTGAGGGTGAGTGACAGCGGTGGGATTCAATACGGTGTAGATGGATTGAGATGTGTGAGGCGCTGTTGACAGAAAATAGGGCACAACAGGACACAATTCATACCTCACTTTCTTTGATGGCAGTTTGTCCTCTGCACTGAATGACAAGAATGAAAGGGAGTCTGTGACAGTGAGTGTCTGGACTGTAGTGTCTCTTGATGTAGGACACATCTGTTCTTGCAGTTCTTGAGCTGAAGTATGATGATTTTATAACAAAGATTTCTCCACACAGACCGATGAACAGACGTGCTCCAGGTGTGACCTGATGAACAGACGTGCTCCAGGTGTGACTCCAGGTGTGACCTGATGAACAGACACGCTCCAGGTGTGACCTGATGAACAGACGTGCTCCAGGTGTGACTCCAGGTGTGACCTGATGAACAGACGTGCTCCAGGTGTGACTCCAGGTGTGACCTGATGAACAGACGTGCTCCAGGTGTGACTCCAGGTGTGACCTGATGAACAGACGTGCTCCAGGTGTGACCGGATGAACAGACGTGCTCCAGGTGTGACTCCAGGTGTGACCTGATGAACAGACGTGCTCCAGGTGTGACCGGATGAACAGACGTGCTCCAGGTGTGACTCCAGGTGTGACCTGATGTCTGCCTTAACCAGTTTCTCAGCTCGGCGTGCCTGTAGTTGCTTTTCCCCTTACATTTTACATTTTAGTCATTTAGCAGACGCTTTTATCCAGAGCGACTTACAGTAAGTACAGGGACATTCCCCCCGAGGCAAGTAGGGTGAAGTGCCTTGCCCAAGGACACAACGTCATTTTGCATAGCTGGGAATCGAACCGGCAACCTTCTGATTAAAAGCCCGATTCCCTAACCGCTCAGCCATCTGACTCCCGAGTCTTTATCGGGTACGATGCCTGGTCTTTAAAAACCTCGGCTTAATTTGGGAGCTAGACTCAAATGAGGTTGGTTGACTGAATGAAGAAGTCTTTGGGCTGGTTTGAGTTGCCACCTGCAATTAACTGTTTGTAGGAACTCATTCAACCAAACCCTGTTATAAAGTATGCACAATATTGACCAAGGCAGCCATAGTAAAGGCATCCAGTCAATCCAACTTCAACAAGGCCAAGCAGCACACTTCAATAAATAATGCATTCAAATGTTTGTTAAATTTAAAATTTAAATTCTCGTGCTGTCAGGGGGTGCTGCAGCACCCTCAGCACCCCAAGTTCCTGCGGCCATGCATATGTATGTATTTATTTAAACAAGTTTGAAGCTCATGATTCGTACCCAATGTTTCAGGTTGGAAATGGACCTCTGTTGACGTGTCTGGCTCTGGCACACGCGTTCTATAAGTACCTTTCTGAAGCCAGGCTAACATAACGACTTACAAACTCCGAAACTGGACACACTTTTTTTAGTTTCTAGGTTTTCAGCAGTGAAAAATCTGTTACGCACTTACGCAGGCATCAGACAGCTTTTTTGAACTAGCGTCCGTGGAGAAGTTCTGATAGGGTGGGCCGACTGCTTGCCTTTACGTGATTCGTCAAGATCTGAGGTAAGTCACGTAGTCATTATTAAGTCATTTAGCAGACGCTCTCATCCAGAGCGTTACCAATCTCTCTGACGCTGACGCTTTCTCTGTCAGTGGTAGAGTACCGGGCCGGCTACATGCGAGAAGTAGCGGTTCGCAAGCAAAGGTGCCGGTACGCTTAAGAGTCAAATGTAGAGGTGCCGGTACTGCGTATCAGTGACCGGCCCACTTCGAGCACTGCCTATGACAATAATTATGAAAACATATTTGGCGACCCAATTTTCATCCCCCGCGCGCGACCCAGACTTTGAAAAACACTGGCCTAGAGGAAGCGACGGCCCTGCTCTCAGCCTACTGAATTGAACGGTCCGCCTACGTAAACACCTTCCGTAGTCAACGGCGGCGTCATTATGTCGACCAGCGAGCGTGCGTAGTGCAAGCGTAGGGTTCGGGTTCGGTAGAATTATTATTTTTTGATTCGGCTGAAACCGAACCCCATCCCTAAATTCAACCCGACAAATACTTTTATTCCGCATTTGGCATAGGGACTATATTGTCTCCATGTTTGACCTTTGTAAACATATTTTCTCTTTCAGACACTAGATGGCAGTATTGTTGTATGGTCTGCCATGCCACTATGAAGACATCACGTTTTACTGTAAGTCCGGTTTACAACACTTAAATGATGAAAACAGGCTGTTTCTTTACAATATTCTAAATAGCCGTATTAAAACTTTAACGCTGAAAAAAACAACATTTAAATATGATTTAAAAAAAACGCGTAGCGGTTTATTTGTTACAGTATCAGCTAAGAAAATCCTTTCAAACCACTCACTGTGAAAAACAGGGAGGGAGGCATGGAAAGGGGGATTATGAAGAAACAGATAAAGACAGAAAAAAAGAGAGATGGAGGTAGAGAAAGAGAAAGGCTTCAAGCCCGGAGAGACATCTTTTGCATAATCAGATGTTACTTCTCATCTGGCTGTTCCTTGGCTCAGGCCCCTAAAGTGCTGCATCTGTTTACAAGCAACGCCACTTTGCAGAGCAGCACAGAGCCACTCCTTATTCATGAGACACCTCTGAAGGGTCTCCATCTGGAAACATGTGGAGAGGCAGGAGGGAGAAGCTCTCCTGCTCCTGTTAGTCACAGAAACCTGGAACACAGGTTTTAACATCGATGCCGCCACCTAAACAAAACGATTCCCTCTTCAGGATGGCTTTTATTTGGGATATGACATCTGTTTGGTATCCTGGATGCAATGGTTACCCTACATTTGGGCTTTGTAAACACTGTGCCTTGACACTGCCTTTCGCCTCTTCATCCTCCTTTCACGGAGAGAGAGAAAAAGGGAGAGAAAGAGAGAGAGAGGGGAGGGAGTTAGAGATAATAGTGAGAAGAGAGATGGAGAGAAGAGGAGAGAAAGAAAGAGACAGAGAGAGATCATTAGGACAGACTCATTGCCTCTGAATGCTGGCCACCATGCAGAAGAAGCTGCCAGGACAGCAGCAGCAGCAGTTCCAGGAAGGGCCTCTCTGTCCAGCCATGTCTCCCTCAGACCAGCAGGGCATCAACACACAAGGCCTGTCTGTCTGTGTCTCTGTCTGTCTCTCTCTCTCTGTCTGTCACTGCCTGTCTGTCACTGCCTGTCTCTGTCTGTCTCTGCCTGTCTCTGTCTGTCTCTGTCTGCCTGTCATTAATGAAGCCAAAGGGAGGGACAAAGGAGGGAGAAGGAAGGGATTGAGAGGAAAAGAGGGAGAACATTTAAAGCTTTCTTGTAACCCTAACATTTCTAAAACCAAATATGTTTTAAAATGCAGTATCCTTTTGGTTTGATCAACTGTAGATATTCCAGAGTTTGTTGAACTAAGTACTGTAGCAATCTACAGTATAATGTGTATATGCTAAATATACTATTATTCTGGGAAAATGTGTCCAAACTTTTGACTGGTACTGTATGTTTACATTTACAATTAGTCATTTAGCAGACGCTCTTTTCCAGAGCGACTTACAGTAAGTACAGGGACATTCTCCCCGAGGCAAGTGGGGTGAAGTGCCTTGCCCAAGGACACAGCGTCATGTGTACCGGCCGGGAATCGAACTGGCAACCTTCAGATTACTAGCCCGTAGCTCTAACCCCTCAGCCACCTGACTGACGTTAGTGTTGTAATATGTATATGTAAATGTAAGTAAATGTAATAATATATTTACTTTCAAAGTATACATTATAATACCATGATATTTCACATAGTATAGCTGCTTGTCAATACTAAAAGGGCAAGAATCTGAAAAGCTAAAGGTAAACATATCAAATGATGCATATCAAATGCAAATATTCTGAATGACTTAAAATCACTAAGGGTGCAGATCAATAACAAACAGACGTGCTTTTTAAAAGTAGAAAATGAAGCTTTCCCTGCTCCTAGCTCTGTTGACATAAAGGGGAAAATGATGATATACTAGGTGGGCTTTTATTCATTGGTTGTCCCAGATGAATAAAGATCAAATTATGGGTTTATGAGTTTTCCTGTCTATCTTGACATTTATATGAGCCTAGGCTGGGCCTCCCTGTGATTTATGTTTACAGCAAGGAGAAAACAAATGAAGTAGCCTGAAATCTTCTTGTAATGTTGCCTGGATGTGGAGCTGGAGCAGGGGGCCTGGAGCAGGGGGCCTGGAGCAGGGGGCCTGGAGCAGGGGGCCTGGAGCAGGGGGCCTGGAGCAGGGGGCCTGGAGCAGGGGGCCTGGAGCAGGGGGCCTGGAGCAGGGGGCCTGGCAGGATCAGCTCTGTGGCTCCCCAGGGCTCGCTAAAGGAACACCTCTCCACTAGGGCTGGAGCTAGTGACAGAAAGGGTGAAGTTGAAAAGAGGGTCAGTAGGTAAATAAAATCATGTGACCCCTGAAGCTGTTCCTCTCCTGGTGTTTGGATATGAGAAGGTCTTTGGAGCCACTTGGTGGCAGTCAAGCCCCAGGTTTGTGTCCACGCAGGTGAGGACGGAAGGGAAGGCAGTCACATTCATCATTCCCCCTGACATCACACAGGGAGGAGGAGAAGCAGAGACACCATCCATAATGCATGCCATCAGTCAGATCTTTAGTACATTCTGCCGAGAAAACACACTCTAAAGATGGCTATTTGCAGGGGGTGATGATACTAATAATGACACAGATGACAGTGCCAACAGGGGCCTCAAAAACTGTCTTTTGACGATGTGAAGAAAGCCATTCTGAATGCCCGGTTGTCTAACTTCATGAATACACACATTAGCACGCCTGTTATATTCTCCTCCCTGCCGTTAACACATTCCTGCTCTTCCCCAACACACCCTAATTATCATGCTCAAATGTAACTCTGAATGTGAGCATAAGATCAACAATAGCTTGTCTGGTTTGGCTTAACAAATTGAGTATTTAGATTATATATGCATGTTCCTCACAGGTGATGTACAGTACATTTCGTCCTCTCTCTCTCGCTCTCTCTCTGTCTCTGTCTCTCTGTCTCTCTGTGTCTCTCTCTCTCTCACACACTTTGTCTATTGCTTTTCACTAACCCACAACTTCAAAACAGAAGTGGCTTTGCACTCATTTCAGGGAAGGGATGAGCTTATCTTACCATGGGACTTAGAGGGAATGTGGACGGGAAGAGTTGCTCATATTTCCTTCCACTGTTCATCACTTCCTGTGAGCTGATTGGAGCCAGCTGCTGTGTTGGAGGAAAACCTCCTCATGGTTAGGGTTATCATCTCTTTACCTTAAAGGGTCAAAACTGTCATGCCACGACAGTGAGTCTTTACATCATGAAGGTAAATGCAAAGATAGATAGGTAGGCACATGTAGGGGAAACGGAATTTATATAAATATATGAAGTTCAACGTGTAGTTCAAGCAGTAGCTTTACTGCTGAGACTTCAAACTTAGAATCTTACCAACTTCGAGTGGTAAAATCTTCATTTATCTTTGGCATCCTAGAGCAGTTCTGTTTAAGCATGTGTAAACTACATTTACATTTAGCAGACGCTCTTATCCAGAGCGACTTACAGCAAGTACAGGGACATTCCCCGAGGCAAGTAGGGTGAAAAGCCTTTCCCAAGGACACAACATTAATGCGCGGCCAGGAATCGAACCGGAAACCTTCTGATTAATAGTCAGATTAACCTCTAACCGCTCAGACATCTGACCAAACTATCCCACATGCTCAAGACAGTCCAGGCTGTGTCCTTTCCTGTCCCCCTGACTGTCCCCCTGACCGCCCCCCCCCCCCCTGTCCACCTACCCCCCCTGTCTGTGTGCCCCCCTATGGGAGCAGATCCAGTTCATGTCGACATCTGCTGCTGAGCAAGACCCCTTGTCTCCTCATTATCTCTCCCAGAAAGTGTGGCTGATTCTGGGGGTGACTGTTGCAGTGTCCCCCCCCCCTTCTCTGTCCCTGGTTCTCTGGTCACCTTAATTTGTCACATAGAAGGTGGTTCTGGATGTGTGTGTGATGTCAAAGCAGGGGGCAGGAGCAGAAGTTTTAAGAAGGCAGAGCGGAGGAGTGGGCTGAGGGGATGGGAGGATCAAAATGACAGACAGGAAAGATTTCTAGCTTTCTACCTCACTGACTTTCTCCATCCCCCCTAGAGAGTCCCTGAAGGTCACCGTGACACACGCCCCCCTCATCTCCTTCTCTGGTGAGTGCACGCTCGTACTCTGCACAAGCTGTGCTCAGTTTGTGGCTGTGGAAGGGATTTGGTTTTGCCCACCTCACAGTCATGAAGGGCCGTCCCTAACGCTCTGCTACAGACAGCAGGCTCACGCACACTGCATTCCCAACATCGTTGTCATTTCATAATACTTCAATAATTTACCTCAGCAACACTTCAAGTCGGGAAAGAGAATCATAAAGATGTGCAGCCACAAGCATTACTAATATTAAGTTCAAATAAGGCTTGGAAGAGAGCCGTGCGTCTGGTGAATTAATGGGGGAGAAGGAATCGGAGGGTGATTTTCTCCCTCTTTCATCCCAAATCTGTGAATCATAAGAATACTGAACAGGCATAAAACAAGCGTGTTAATGTATCAGTGGGACCACAAGCACTTCCAAATCAGAGGCAGAAAGCCATGCTGTGATGATTACAATAGCTCACTGGAACTTGGCTGTTTATATTGGCTGGCAAATCTAAACTCTGCGCAAGAGTGCATCCGTTTTAAACATTCCCTTTGAATATATTATAAAGAAACTGGTTTCTGTGTGTGTGGGGGATATTTGTTTCATGGACAATATTCCACAGTATTATCTTGTTTGCGAGGGTTCCGTAACAGATATTGCAGTTCTCTTAACAGTTCTGAGTGAACAGTTCAGCTTCAGATGGTTAGTTTGACCCATGATTGGTGTGGGGTGGACAGGCTGATTCTTCCAAAGGAGCAGTCTGCAATGCAAGAACAATCAAAGTAGTCTCCATTTTCTACTGTCAGTGACTTTTAAGATTAGTGTGTCGAATCACCGCTTGGGACACATGGTGTGCTGTTGACTGAGGGCCAAACTGAGCTGTGAGATAGAATGTTTCATTCGGGGTTCCAGATGGATGTGTTGGACCGACAGGGCCTCTGCTCAGCTCTCATCCAGGATAACTGTCTGGTTGTCCTGACACATCATCTGCCAAATCTTCTCCCAAATTAGAAGGATCATCCTGAAAATGCATATGCATGTGCTCATTTGCATAGCTCAAAATAAGTACTGTTTGATGTAACTGCAGTCAGCAATGATAGTACAGACAGCTGTGTTGACATCTCAATAAACAATCCCTCTCTACAGTAATGTGTTACCACATAATTACCTGGATATCCGACATAGATCTGGTTACAGTTTGATCTGTGGTCCTAATCTGAGTCAACAGGCAGATCTCATAGGTGTCACCTCAGGTGTTAGCCTCTCTGCTCTGTCTGCAGCCACAAGTAGCAGGACTGACAGGAGATGCTGCCCGTACAGGGCTCAGACTGACAGGGGCTGGATGTTTTGTACCATGCGTGTGAGGCCACCCATCACTCACTTTCTGATAACACCAAATAACCCGGTCCATTGTTATCTCCTCTCTAATTCCTCACTCCTTGACCAAAGCCATTCAACGCTGAATTGAATGCCTGCCCCCCTCCAGCTCCTGCGCCCCTCCCTGTCCAGCTCCTGCCCCCCTCCCTGTCCAGCTCCTGCCCCCCTCCCTGCCCAGCTCCTGCCCCCCTCCCCGTCCAGCTCCTGCCCCCCTCCCTGTCCAGCTCCTGCCCCCCTCCCCGTCCAGCTCCTGCCCCCCTCCAGCTCCTGCCCCCCTCCCTGTCCAGCTCCTGCCCCCCTCCCTGTCCAGCTCCTGCCCCCCTCCAGCTCCTGCCCCCCTCCTTGTCCAGCTCCTGCCTCCCTCCCTGTCCAGCTCCTGCCCCCCTCCAGCTCCTGCCCCCCTCCCTGTCCAGCTCCTGCCCCCCTCCCTGTCCAGCTCCTGCCCCCCTCGCCTGCCAACAGACAGCAGCACTGTTCCTGTTATCCTCATCAGCAAGTGGGGCAGAGAAACAGGTGCTGTTTTGTTATCTGCTAAGTTATCTTCTTCATGTTATTTTCTTTGCTACCTTCTAACCTGTTTGGATCTTTCCATCTCTCGTGAGCTCATTTGATTTGAGTTGCGCCATGGCAGAACATCCAGAAACAATAAACCTAAATATTTTGCGTTTACTTTACTTTAGGTTAGCATTTGAATGGCAATTTCTCTACTTCCCTTTCAGAATTGAGGAGGGGGAAAAAACTCAATTGAACAATTTTATTTTCGAATCTCACTTCATAACTATTTATGAACATAGTCCCATAATGAAATGATGCAGGAAAAAGTGATTATTAACAAACCAGAAACCCGTCATACAAATGACTGTTTATCCAGAGAGATGGGCCGGGTGCTCTCTGCAGGTTGCAGAACAGACAGAGGAGATATCCACCTGGGGAGCGTCCCTGGGCCGTCTCTGAGGAGCAGAAATGGAGCCGAGGGAATATCTGCTCACACCTCGGTTCTTCTCTCGTCTTCGCCCCGCGTCCCCTGTCACTCACATTTCCTCACATGGGGCCCCTCTGCACACGGAGCCTCAGTCTCTTCAATATTTCAGCCACGCTTTATTTATTCATCCTCCTCTAGACGCTCATAGCTGCTCTGATGAACTGATGTCTCCTGAAACTGAGGGTTTCAAATACAAAAATCACTGCAATGAAAGACATACGCCGCTGTCATGAATCTTCAAAATGGATCAGTAAAAGAACATTTGTGAGAATGTTAGATCTTGCACTAAGTTTCTTGGAAATTAAATGTATTTGACCCAAGTTTGGGCTTCAACCCAGTGGAGAAAGTGGCCTTGAGAACCATTCCTCAAACCGTTCCTCAAAAGAAAAAACGTGTTGATGGCGTCAAGGAAGTCAGGACCTAAACTTAAACCTTAGCTCTTATTACTCTCTATTCCTGCTCATTCACAAGAGATGTGAGCAAGAAGCCAAATGGTTAGTTTTATTCCAGGGAGCACACAGAGAGATAACTAGCATATAGATGACTTCATTTTCCCTACTCTAAGATATCTGGTGTCCCCTGGAACTGAAACCCAGTGTGGGGCAGGCCAAGGAGGAGAGCAGAGCCTGTGTTGTGCTTGTGGTGGGTGTACCAGTGTTGTTAATGAGGGGTGAGAGAGAACACACAAGCTCATTAAGTGGGTTATGGCACCGCAAAGTTTCACAACCACCCAAGGACATCATGGGACTGGTTTCACTTTGTAGAAAAGCTCCGATTGCAAAACAATTAAATCTAAACTAATGAGTACCACCAGTACAGAATGCAATCTAAATGACAAGCATTCCTCAGACTTAGTTTAATGTTCAAGTGTGTTATTGGTAAATCATTAAATAAGATTTTGTTTTTCAAATTTTTGGGGGGAAAAGATAAGTTAACTTTTGTCTGTATTATTTCTTGTGACTACTTAACATTTTTCTTTGTCTCCACTAAGCTTCACCTATAGTAGAGAGACACATTTTTGCTACTAATCAAACAGCAGCATTAGGTTGAGTCTCATTTAAACCTTCAGTGTTTCATCGTCCAGGTGGATGAATGGGAACGATGGGTGAAAGGCTTCTTAAGGAGAGGGTTCAGTTCCAGACAGGAATGAAAGAGAATGGATCTGGAAACGTATTAAAGTGTCCTACACCTTCCGAGTAAGGTGCAGGCGTACTTGTTTAAACCTCTTAAATGACTGGTTTTAATCTGTGGGACTTCAGATAGGCCTGTTCACCTTCATTTGTCTTCAGTTGAAGTTCGACGTAAAATATTCAAATGCTGAACCAAGGAAGATGAGTGACTAAGTTTTTAAATCAAAGTCTTGATCCTATATGCCAGCTGAAAACCAAGGAAAAAAGAGATGGCAATGTACATAGTTTATTTCTTTGGGGATGGTTTCATGTAAAGCAATGCTTTTACAATCTTGCATTCATTTCAATATGGCATCAAAAACCAGGTGAATAACCTCTTGGACAACATTTTACTCTAAATTCAAACGTGATGCCATACTACAACACCGCTGTAGCACAGCAGAATGGAGAATTAAACCAGAAGAGTCCAAGAATTCCTGCATACTCATCCTTTACAATCCCACTCATAACTAATGAAAATTCATTTTAAATTATTAATGCAGATTTTTCTTCTGGGCCTATTATCAAGATCCAGGGCAGGATTTCATTTAATTTAGACAGATTAGATAAATCCAGACATCTGCCTCAGTGTAAAAGACACACAAATGGAGGGGTTAAGGTGATTAGGAATGATCATCTTTCATCACAGAGCTTGGACGGTGATGAAGTGAAAGGTTATATCACAGTTCTTCTATATAAATGATTCATCTGCCGGTGGAGTCCTTGTCCAGTTTAGAGCTGCCCTGTGGTCCAAATGTTAAATCCTCTGGGTCTGAACCTCTGGAGGGAGTCTAAATGTCCGGCCGTGGTGAAGAATGGGGCCGGTTTAAGTCAGGCTGTGATATCATCCACCAGCTTCCGTCTGTAAAAGGTTGAGGCACAGACACTCAACATTATGAGAACTCAAATATCCACTTATCTTCTGAAAGCCCAAAAACTAGGTAATCCTCTTATTTGACACCCGTACCAGACTTTCATTACAACCTGTGCTTCCTCAACAATAAAGAGTGGTATAAGAACAGAATTTCATGTCAAGATAAGTTTTCTCCATTTCATAAGAAATATTGATCTCTTGGGTGAAAAGCCCCTGACTCACCACCTCACACCTGAACAATCTCTCGGAGGGTGAGCTGCAGCACGGTATTACCTCCACACCCTTCAGAAGACACCAAGCCTGTCACCTGACACCACACTTAACCAAATAGAACAATTGAGTGGACGTTTTGTGAAAGGCCTTCACCTCGTGCTTGTGAAAGGCCTCCACCTCTTGCTTGTGAAAGGCCTCCACCTCCTGCTTGTGAAAGGCCTCCACCTCCTGCTTGTGAAAGGCCTCCACCTCCTGCTTGTGAAAGGCCTTCACCTCCTGCTTGTGAAAGGCCTCCACCTCCTGCTTGTGAAAGGCCTCCACCTCCTGCTTGTGAAAGGCCTCCACCTCCTGCTTGTGAAAGGCCTCCACCTCCTGCTTGTGAAAGATCTCCACCTCCTGCTTGTGAAAGGCCTTCACCTCCTGCTTGTGAAAGGCCTCCAACTCCTGCTTGTGAAAGGCCTCCACCTCCTGCTTGTGAAAGGCCTCCACCTCCTGCTTGTGAAAGGCCTTCACCTCCTGCTTGTGAAAGGCCTCCACCTCCTGCTTGTGAAAGGCCTCCACCTCCTGCTTGTGAAAGGCCTTCACCTCCTGCTTGTGAAAGGCCTCCACCTCCTGCTTGTGAAAGGCTTCCACCTCCTGCTTGTGAAAGGCCTTCACCTCCTGCTTGTGAAAGGCCTTCACCTCCTGCTTGTGAAAGGCCTTCACCTCCTGCTTGTGAAAGGCTTCTACTTCCTGCTTGTGAAAGGCCTCCACCTCCTGCTTGTGAAAGGCCTCCACCTCCTGCTTGTGAAAGGCCTCCACCTCCTGCTTGTGAAAGGCCTCCACCTCCTGCTTGTGAAAGGCCTTCACCTCCTGCTTGTGAAAGGCCTCCACCTCCTGCTTGTGAAAGGCCTCCACCTCCTGCTTGTGAAAGGCCTTCACCTCCTGCTTGTGAAAGGCCTCCACCTCCTGCTTGTGAAAGGCCTTCACCTCCTGCTTGTGAAAGGCCTCCACCTCCTGCTTGTGAAAGGCTTCCACCTCCTGCTTGTGAAAGGCCTTCACCTCCTGCTTGTGAAAGGCCTTCACCTCCTGCTTGTGAAAGGCCTTCACCTCCTGCTTGTGAAAGGCCTTCACCTCCTGCTTGTGAAAGGCCTCCACCTCCTGCTTGTGAAAGGCTTCCACCTCCTGCTTGTGAAAGGCCTTCACCTCCTGCTTGTGAAAGGCCTTCACCTTCTGCTTGTGAAAGGCCTCCACCTCCTGCTTGTGAAAGGCCTCCACCTCCTGCTTGTGAAAGGCCTCCACCTCCTGCTTGTGAAAGGCCTCCACCTCCTGCTTGTGAAGGGCCTCCACCTCCTGCTTGTGAAAGGCCTTCACCTCCTGCTTGTGAAAGGCCTCCACCTCCTGCTTGTGAAAGGCCTTCACCTCCTGCTTGTGAAAGGCCTCCACCTCCTGCTTGTGAAAGGCCTCCACCTCCTGCTTGTGAAAGGCCTCCACCTCCTGCTTGCTCTATTGTTGTCTGCATTTGGCTTATCTTAAATTGCCTTCCTTTGATCACAGTCAGTGTTAAACTCCCACTACAAACTGCTGAAAGAATACAGTCCCAGGAGGCCAGAAAGAGGCAGGGGGAACCAGGAGGAGGATGAGTGAGCGAGTGAAGGCCTCAATTAACACGTCAGGCAAACGGTGGAATTTGGCCCAGATACAAATAAAAGACAAACTCTTACGTTATTCTGCTCCTTGCGAGCGCTGCGTGCTGCCTACAGACTTTTTGCTGGCATCATTAAGCTCTCCAGTAGGGGACATAGATCATTGCCCAGACAGCATCGAAAGGGAGATAGGGATATTTTAAAAACTGTATTTCACACATCTTTTTAAAGAGCAAAAATACTAAAAGCAAAGTAAGATTCTGTGAACTGAAATTCTACAAATTCTCAGAAAGGGTTCCGTGTGTACACCATATATGAATGATGAATTGAAATGCTGCAAGTTCACAGATCACATCAAGACACTTACTAAACTGCTGTAAGTTTTCAGACACTCACAAAACTGCTGCAAGTTCACAGATCATCAAGACACTCACAAAACAATAAAGGGAAAATGAAAAAAAAAAATGTCCACATAATCTAAGTAATATTTATTCTAGTGTTCATACATGTTTATCATCCTTTATAGTCCTACGTAAACTTTAATTGCTGCCTTACACAACCTTGCCACACCTCTCGGTCTCATCCCCTTTTCTCTCCGTATTACATCCTAAGACGTTTGACAGGTTTATTTTCCCCGCTGTGGATAAAATCATTATTGTCATATTTTTCTGACACAGCTGTCAGAAGCTCCACCATGCACAGTTATTTGTGAAGGGCCCTTAAGCTGTCGGTTTGGGGATTGATGGTCGCTGGACCTCAGCCTGGTCTCGCATCTCCTGAAGCAGATGGAGGATATCAGAGGAACATCCCTGCCTGGGAGGCCAGGGATCCTGGGGAACAACGTTCCAGGTCCACAAGTAAGCTTGAGCGTGTGGAGGAAAATGGGATTTCCTGTGTACTTATGTTATTCACTAATCAATAGAACTTGTCATTGGATACTAGTTAATATGTTCTCATGTGCGTTCGCAATTTAATACAAGTTGATTGTGTCTTTGTCAGGCTGAGTAAATGCCCGGGGTCACGAGAAAGTACTGGGTAAATGTCCCTTGTGATGACTATGGGGAGGGTGCCATCTATGATGTCTCTGCCCTGAGAGTGGTCATTGGGTTTGGGAGCTGTGAATCTCTTTCTCTGAGACTGTTGTAACACCATTACTGCCTGGCTGTCACTATCAGATAAAACTATGTTCACTTTCCTCAATTAAGCGTGAAGGAATTATGAATTTATACCAACTCAGATTGTATTGTCAAATTACACCAAGTTTCTTCCTCTAAAACAATGCATGGATTCGAACTCGCCTGGATTGTGAGTCGCGTTGAATCTGTTTAATAAATAAGACATGCTGTTGTTCCCTCATCCAGGCGTTGGAGAGGAGATGAGTGGTGGTGCAGAGAGAGGAGGCCTGGTGCTGAACAACACACAACAACAACCCTGGTGGGATAGCACACACAACCCTCCTAAACACTCCACTCTCCACCATCACCTTCCACCTGTATTTCAGTACTACACCAGCTAAACCACAGCTATGTCGGCCCAGTCACACTGGAAACCCAGACCAAGGTCACGGTATCTGACTAAATAGCAAATTAGCATAAGAGTAATTTAGTCACACATGGGGCTAATTTAGTTTGTTTTAAGATAACCGTGGCAACCTTCATTTAAGATAACGAGGAAGATGCATCTGTTTGACACCCTCTGCTGAACGCTATACAGTGTTCATGTTTGAAGTGTTGTGGGTCTTTGTCATTGGAAATAAATTCCTGCTGTACAAAAGCAAAATCCTTGATGTATTACCAACATAGCAGCCCACCGTAAATCCTCAATTAGTCCCTCAGCAGCCAATTCAGAATGATTTTCTCTAATAGCAAGCACTTAATGGACTCAAACGACAAGGTCACTGCGACTTTTTAAAATTAAGTCTGAGTCCTGTTGTTGCAGAGGATAATTGAGGGACATTCGAGCTGAAGAAGTAGTTCCAGCAGGATGTGCTGCTCTCTGCACCTCTGTGTTAATCCTCCCTATCTCACCTGCTTTCAGTCTTACACTACACACTTTCATTAAAGTTTAATCTGAGCCTGTCGAAAAGCAACACCTTATTAGGAACCCTTTGGCTTGTGAGAACAGGAAATTGAGCGAGTAAAATTATTTAGAGACGTGTCGTTTTTAACTTTTTGACATTTGGTCTGTACTCATGTCGTGGGCCTCATCACCCCTGACTCTGAGCTGCAGCGGTAGGTGATGTCACCATTCCTGCTTCTCATCAACTCAGTCACAACAACGTCCTAAATAATGGATAGAAATGTGTATTCACTTCAGTGATTTTACACCTTTCATATTAGTCATGTTCAGCAGCCGCACGTTTGAACACAGTTTGGAAACATTCTTGTTCCATGTGACTGCGTTAGAACAGTCCCTCATGACTCACTCAGGGTAGTTGGACATCAATGAAGTTCTATCACCAGCGCGATACCTTGGCAGCATATTTCTAAAAAGCGTAATGGCCGAACAGAAAAAGGATGTGTTATTGTACGGCAGAGCCTGGGGAGAATAGAAGCATGCGGCTCGTATCAGAGACAGAGTCATTTCCCAGGCCGTCTCGCCTGATTTACTTGATCTCTCATCTGTTAATGAGTCCTTGTCTGTATGCAGGGTTTACTTCTGGCTGCATGCAGCTGACAAGACTCATTTACATACAAGGCTGTTCTGCTCGGCCAACGGTAATGTGATGGAAATACAAACTCCCTAAACGTCGTCTCCACACACATCTACAGGGATCGTCTCCACGTGGTCCAGTACGCTGGCTCAGGTGCAGCTCTCTTCACCTGGACGCTCTTTAAAACACTCCCGCTTTGTCACGCATGTATGGGTATGGAAAACATACATGATCGTGTTCGTCATGGGAACAGACGATTAGTAGACGTGTTTATGAAGAGTACTGCTGGTAAGAGTTCATCTGGAACTAAAAAACACTTGTGAAAGCCATTGACGTCAATAGCACCACCTCCCCTCTCAAAAAAAGAGGAGCTAACGTTTTGTCATTTTTCAATAGAATTATGGCTCTTTTTTTTCTCCAACCCCATCAAAACAGAATCATTAAAAGTGTTCTGCTTATTCCCTAACCTTTCCTGCTCTGCAGGTCTGACTGGCATTCTCCTTCAGTGCCTTTTGCTCCTTTGTTTAATTTCTTCTGTAAGCACATGATTAATTGGACCCCTCTTTCAACTTTCTGAGCTCCTTTCTGTCTTCCTCCCCTCTCTCTCAGGGATCCCTCTCATCATCTTTTCATTAAAGGTACCTCTGCTCTTATGCATTATTCAGCCTAAGAGTCTCTGAACAGAGCTTGTCCTTTATTAGATTGTCGCCAGAGTGCATTCCACAAACTCATTAAAAAACTATTATGGCCAGATGATTTCACAGATAAACCCTGTGCACCTCCGAGCGCACCAGCCTGTCTCTGCGCGGTGCTCCTATAGGCTAAGATGGAGTGGAAGTTAGCCCATGGGATAAAGGGAGTCTCTGGTGTTAAGCATCCTTGTAGGTGTGTCCTCTGTTCACACTTTGGCCTATATGGCTGTCAGGTTACAGACTGTGGGTCTACTGGCCCATGTAGGGCTAAGTGTGTTATGTGTGTGTGTAGGACTAGGTGTGTGTTTGTTTGAGTATGCACATGCCTTTCTGTGCTACCTTGTGAGTGTGTGTACATCACTGAGAATGTACAAGCGTATGTGTGAGCTTGTGTGGATGTGCGCGCGTGCGTGAAGGCATGCATATGTTCCTGTGTGACCTAGAGCCCTTCCCCCAGCCGTGAGGCTCAGCTGTGGTTCTCTCCCAGCGACGACGTCGCCACCAGGAATCTCTTTCTGCAAAAGCTGCAGAATGGGAAAGCAATAAGCAGCGCCGGACGGAACCGCAAATATATCAAGGGTTCATTCTCCTCTGGTCGCCATTATTCATGTATGGCATCCACAGAATGTCACACCTGAGAAATGCGACTCCCCCTCTCAAGATATATGGCCAGTATTTCATATTTGAAGTTATTTACCTCGTCGTTTGTTTTCATTTTTACTGATGTGGGTCATTTTACAGTTTCGAGTAGTTTAAAATCTCTCCCAAACAAACATCCATACGTTATTGTGACAGGGGCATTTCAGCTCTCAGGCAGATGGAGACCTTATGCTTTCACCTTAAATATTGTCATGGGGTATTTCTATCTGTATAACAATGTTTCTCACTAAATATTTACTTAGTGACAATATGCCTTTCCTCCAGTAATGTGGCCGGAAAATTTACAAACAGATACATTTATAGATAATTATAGATATAAATATTTGAATGCTTACCCTAAACCTAGCCCATTTACCGTGATTCTAAATGTCTAAATAAAGTGGATGACGTAATTACTTTAATCCGAGACACCTTGCTATGCTGAACACAATACTCAACAGCATTTAAGAGGCTTTGCATACAACTTAAATATTGTGTACACTGCATCGAATTAAATCACCAAATGGAAAGTCAATTAAACGAAAGAAACTCCCAGTTCCCTCGATGAAGACAACAAAGCCAGTCAGCCCACGAGGCTTCATATCCACCATATGGACAGGAGTCCATCTTTGAAACAGCTATTCCCTCCAGATAGTTAATATTAAAGTTTAGTTAATGTGCAAACTCTTTACGCGATGCACTTCGAAAACAGTGGCCTCGGCTGGGTGGCCTGCCTGACGACATCCCCCCCCCAGGAATCTGACAAAGAAACAAAAATAGGGAACTAGTTACATCGCACTGTGTGTCTAACCACAGGGAATAAGGAGGCAGCGTGTGTTGTGTGGTAAGGGGATAAGGAGGCAGCGTGTGTTGTGAGGTAAGGGGATAAGGAGGCAGCGTGTGTTGTGAGGTAAGGGGATAAGGAGGCAGTGTGTTGTGAGGTAAGGGGATAAGGAGGCAGCGTGTGTTGTGAGGTAAGGGGATAAGGAGGCAGTGTGTTGTGAGGTAAGGGGATAAAGAGGCAGGGTGTGTTGTGAGGTAAGGGGATAAGGAGGCAGCGTGTGTTGTGAGGTAAGGGGATAAGGAGGCAACGTGTGTTGAGGTAAGGGGATAAGGAGGCAGCGTGTGTTGTGAGGTAAGGGGATAAGGAGGCAGCGTGTGTTGTGAGGTAAGGGGATAAGGAGGCAGTGTGTTGTGAGGTAAGGGGATAAGGAGGCAGCGTGTGTTGTGAGGTAAGGGGATAAGGAGGCAGCGTGTGTTGTGAAGTAAGGGGATAAGGAGGCAGTGTGTTGTGAGGTAAGGGGATAAAGAGGCAGGGTGTGTTGTGAGGTAAGGGGATAAGGAGGCAGGGTGTGTTGTGAGGTAAGGGGATAAGGAGGCAGCGTGTGTTGTGAGGTAAGGGGATAAGGAGGCAGCGTGTGTTGTGAGGTAAGGGGATAAGGAGGCAGTGTGTTGTGAGGTAAGGGGATAAGGAGGCAGCGTGTGTTGTGAGGTAAGGGGATAAGGAGGCAGTGTGTTGTGAGGTAAGGGGATAAAGAGGCAGGGTGTGTTGTGAGGTAAGGGGATAAGGAGGCAGCGTGTGTTGTGAGGTAAGGGGATAAGGAGGCAACGTGTGTTGAGGTAAGGGGATAAGGAGGCAGCGTGTGTTGTGAGGTAAGGGGATAAGGAGGCAGCGTGTGTTGTGAGGTAAGGGGATAAGGAGGCAGTGTGTTGTGAGGTAAGGGGATAAGGAGGCAGCGTGTGTTGTGAGGTAAGGGGATAAGGAGGCAGCGTGTGTTGTGAAGTAAGGGGATAAGGAGGCAGTGTGTTGTGAGGTAAGGGGATAAAGAGGCAGGGTGTGTTGTGAGGTAAGGGGATAAGGAGGCAGGGTGTGTTGTGAGGTAAGGGGATAAGGAGGCAGCGTGTGTTGTGAGGTAAGGGGATAAGGAGGCAGCGTGTGTTGAGGTAAGGGGATAAGGAGGCAGCGTGTGTGTTGTGAGGTAAGGGGATAAGGAGGCAGCGTGTGTTGTGAGGTAAGGGGATAAGTGGGCAGCGTGCCGTTCCTAAACACGCTGTGGTTAATTTCTGCGTACGCAACCAAGTAACTAGCCGTGCTTTATTACACGTTGTTACTTTAATAATTGCTCTGATTTGACTCTAATGCTGTCAACGCACAGGAGGGGGGTGGAGGGTGGGGGGGGGGGTGTGTTGACCGGGTTCGTAATCAGTTGATACCCATTGAGAAAGGTTTATAGGGTTTCATACGATGAGAATTCACACCTTGAGGAGGTGAATATATTTAGAAAGCAGCTTCTCACGTGGACACTTACATCTACTGTAAAGTATGCCATGTGCAGCTAATTAACTAAAGGCTTTATATTTCAACTAATCATGTACTTCAATTCCCAAAACTACTTTCACAGAACCTTTAGCCTGGCATGCTGCTTTTGAACCAACACAAACCCACTGGGACTGCCTTAGACACAGCTGTGGTTTTCAAACAGTTAAGGATTTTTTTTGTGAAAAGTCAAATAAATGCCCTTTATAGAAAAGGCTGGGGCAATATATGGTCTGCTTATGAGTCCCCCCCCCACTCCCCCCCAACACACACACACATTCTTTGTGAATCAAGGTATGAAAAACATTCACATGGAAACCCCTTAAGACTTCCGACAGCCTAAGAAGTGTGAGGTTTGTGTGTGTGTGTGAGTGTGTGTGAGTGTGAGAGACTGTGGATACAAGTATAAATGGCACACGTGTCCCCAGAGAGGTTATCAATGTCAGCAGACGTGGCTGCAACATGAACACTTGAAGTGAGACACTGCTGACTTGACAGACCCATCCTGAAGGGGCCTCTGTCCCGCGTTAGCCAGCTGATTGGCTGAAATCTCCTGAAATCAGCAGATCTGACAAATCAAGTGTTCCCTAGCCAGAACACATGGAGCAAAATATTTATATCCTTACAGTAAGAACATAACATGTTTAGGATCGCGCCAAGATTAATGTACAAGTAAACAAAGAGGTAATTAATCGCAGAAGTAAAGAAAGCAGAGCACCTTGGGTAACAGGGGGATTCCCAGTAATAAGGTTACAGATTTATTTTCCTGAGACGATCCTCATGAGGATATGGCAGAATCAATAGAGGATGTGGGAGGAACCGTCTTCCTCTTTGCCTTTAATCTGAGGACAGGACAGCTCCGAGGCAGCGGCCTGCTTCTGCTCAAACAGCCTTGCTGTTAACCAATTAACAAAGATGGGATTCAGAGATTAAAGACATTGTTGCTGGCATCAAACTAATTTATTTATGGCAAGCCAGGTGACAGGATGTTCAGAGGCCACCCAAAAATGTGTCACACCAGGAGATGAAACTAATCAATAAAACGTTGATGTAGTAAACTGTTAAGGATTGCAGTTCCAGTTTGTCAAACAGAACCACACATGTCCAGCCATTCAGCCGTCCTCTTCTGGATCTCCACTAAGTCAATTTTAGTCACGTTATCCTGGTTGCTGTCAGAAGATAAAATACACAACAAGCATCAACACAAAGAGGAAAGGAGGGAACTGTAACTGAGATGAATGAAAGAAGACAAAGTTCCTTACAGCCTACAGTAGGAGTATCAAAGCCACCCCCCCCCCCCCCCCCCCAGTCTGCATGATGGCTGCATGATAACTGATGATGGTAGTTGAGACTCAATGTAGTCTTAGTCATTACGTATTGTTAGTGAGTAGATCCAGTAGACTCATACTACTACTACACTGTTTCCCGGTATATCAAGTCCAGAAATAGGAAGTGTACTTAAGTAGATTTTTTTGGTATCAATACTTTACTTTAAAAAAAAAAAAAAAAAAAAAAAAAAAAACTGTATTTTCTACTTCTTACATTTTCAAGCCAGGCTCGTTTGTCAGGAATGCAAGCGTGGACCCAAAAGCCTGACATCGTTACTTTGGTTTTATTCTGTATTTGGTGGTTTTTAATTTCCTGGCTATAACGCACAACAAATGTACAAGGCAACAAGAAAAATGTAAAGTTTCACAAAATCTTTGTTGCATCATTGATGAGTACTTGATGAGGACTACTATACTTTACTGTACCAATTGTGCTCTGCTTGAATCTACTCTGTTTTAGGCTTCTTTGTTCTCCTCTGACCTATCCTCCTCTCTCCTTACTCTCCTCTCCTTTCACTGTATGTATGTATTCAATCACTAGTCAAAACGCACCTTTTTAGATCTGCTTTTAATGTGTAATTAATGCTGTGATTTTATGATGTACTTGTTTTATGTTTATTTTAACCATGTACAGTGACTTTGAGTACTTTGAGAAAAGCACTATATAAATAAAATGTATTATTATCATTATTATTATTATGTGTGGAAAAAAAAGTTTTGAAAAAACGTATGTTATGGATGAGCCAGAGGGAGTTAGCAATGTCTACAAGACTGAGAAAAGAGACC
This sequence comes from Hypomesus transpacificus, assembly GCF_021917145.1. Lineage (NCBI taxonomy): Eukaryota > Metazoa > Chordata > Actinopteri > Osmeriformes > Osmeridae > Hypomesus > Hypomesus transpacificus. The sequence goes on from NC_061060.1 coordinate 350,534, forward strand.
TTCCTGATCACCCATTGCCATATATAAGGGAGATGTTAAAAATCATCCATGGCAAAAAGGATTCCTGGCGAGTGCTCTAGTCTGTAGTGTCTTTTTGTATTAATGTATTCATATGATGTGAAGTCCAGTTACCAGCGTGACACTAAAACATGTTGTAGTAATGGCTAAATTATTTTTAAACATGAGTGTCTGTACTTCTACTTGAGTGGGGGATGTGTGTACTTTTGCCATCTCTGATCAAGTCTTCGTACATAGAAGGATGTTAGGCACATGGCCCTCAACATGATGTTTACAATGAAGGTCATTCCACCTGAAAGGAAGATTGACAGGTCTCTGAATACGTCTTCATGCCTCTCTTTCTCCTTCTCTCTCCCTCCATCTCCAACCCTGCTCCTCTCCCCTCTCCCTTCAATCCCACTCAGTCTCCCAGTTCTATTGTTAGACTGTGGCAGTGTGGACCTCACAACACGGGGGAGGAATGATGATCACTGATGATCTGAAGTCTGGGAGTGTCTCACTGCAGTGTTGTTATTTTGGGGAAGGGGGATGTGAGCAGTTTCAGGTGCTGATTCTGCCTCTCTCTTCTCTTTCTTTCTCTTACTCTCACCTCTTTCTTCCTCTCTCTCCCCCTCGCTCTCCTCTCTCTTTTTCCCTCTCTCCTTTTCCCTCTTCTCTCTTTCCTCATCTCCATACCCTCGACTCTTGGGGATTGCCAGCCTGATCGGATCTCTCTAAGCAAGGCCAGTCATAGTATTTCACATGCAGTTTCAAAGGAACATACATAGGCTGAATTAAACATTGACATGTGTTCTTTAGTGAAGTATGCAGTTAACAATTGTAGAATAGTGATTGTATGTCTCCTCTGCTCTACAACTCTCACTCCAGTCTTTTTCTCCTCCATCGCTTCAGAGAAACGGTTAAAAAGCTTTTTAGTTTCACCTTTATCTTAGATTTTACAACATGTAGCCCGAGGCGTGCTCTCTCCTCTCCCTGGTTTTTGTCGGAAAGACACGTTACTATAGAACAACATCCTAGAGAGTAGAGACAAACTCACCTGCGTTCCTATCGATCGCAAAGCCCCATGAGAGACTCTGGCATGTAAATCGATTGATCATAACATGCATGCAACTGGCATCAGCAGAACATCATCATTCACGTTTGAAGATGCTCTTGCTTAGACTGTTGCTCTTGTTGGTTAGTGGTAGCTGATTTAAACTGTTGTATTCTTTTTTTAGTTAATCCTATTTTTATTGCTTTCCTACAGGTACACCTGCACTTAGAGATTAATGTTGTGTAATTTTAACTTGTTTACTACATGCTCTTATGGTTTCTTCCCTTTTGCACTATTTTTTGGTTGTTCACAATATGTACTTCTTGTTTTTTACTACCCGCAATGCTGTGGGGCTATCTTGTTGTTATTATCAGTGACCTATGCACTTTGTGAAGCTCTCTCTTGGAAGTCGCTTTGGATAAAAGCGTCTGCTAAATGAATAAATGTAAATGTAAATGTAAGACCTGAGCCTCCCCACATTTCATCAGACTTGCTAATACACACACACACACACAGACAAGACATACATGCCCTAAAACATGATGTTATTGGCCCTTCTCTATTTAACTTTCCTCCAGGTGAGCATGTTCCTTGCAGGTTCCCTGTATGTCCCTAGCATGTTCTTAGCCCCAGTAAATGCAAATGACGGCATGTTATGTGGATGATGTTACATCACAACAGCTAGAAGAACACTGAACCCTCTAGGTAACAACCCCAAATTTAATCATACTAGAATAGATGTTTCTAATTCTCGAAAATGACATAAAAACATGAATGAACTGTACATCCAATGATCCACATGCAGCATCATATTAGCATTTTTACATAAATACATAAACTTTTCTGGAGTAAAAAGTTGTCAGAAAAATACATTGTGAAGTTGAGTACTGATACCAGAATAATTTACTAAAGTACAAGGTATGGGAGTCAGGTGGCTGAGCGGTTAGGGAATCGGACTAGTAATCAGAAGGTTGCTGGTTGATTTCCGGCTGTGCCAAATGACGTTGTGTCCTTGGGCAAGGCACTTTACCCTACTTGCCTTGGGGGGAATATCCCTGTACTTACTGTAAGTCACTCTGGATAAGAGCGTCTGCTAAATGACTAAATGTAATGTAAATGTATTTGTACTTTGTTATTTCCCATCTCTCGTGACCTTGAATATCATGAAGCCAAAAAGTACTAAAGAAGTACAACACTTGGAGCAGTCTACTATAGAGGACTGCACACTGGAGCAGTCTACTGTAGGGGTCTGAACACTGGAGCAGTCTACTGTAGGGGCCTGTAAGGCTGGGTGTCAAACCTGCCCCCACTTCTCATATGCTAAAGTCTGGAGTTTCTGGACGGTCTCAACTTGATGGCTCTCACACCCCATTCAAGATGTGGTCTGATTGGTTGTTCTTGTGTATAAAGGGAATTGTAATGCATTGTTCTTGGGATTCTACATCTCCTGAGACTTTCTCCTCAGTTCTCCCTTGTCCTACTGTCCTACTCCTTGCTCACCTCTTGCTTTCTCTCTGATTTACAATGATCACGGTAGAGTGGGTAAGAATTAAAGCCTTCATTTTGTAACATGTTTGCCTTGTAATTGATTTCATTCATTTGCAATGTTATTAAATGTGTATTTCATTTAACCTTCCTTGACCATTCTTGCTCTGCTTTAACCCATATTGTCAAATACCTGGAATTCTATTGGTTTTGGCATTATTGGTTCATGCTAATACACTGTTCAGTTTCCCATCTTCCTTTAAACCATAGGGGAATTTGTTTTGGTTGCTTGGCCAATATTTAACCCCCTACAGTTTTGGTGACCCCGACGTGATATGTTTCGAGCAATTCAGTTACAGTTTGGTATACCGGCGTTTCAAACCATGGTGCGGTGAGTAAGCATTTACAAATGTAGCCTACATTAATTGTGTTCCGCCTGGTTCTGTTGGTAGAAGCCTATTAGTTTCTGATATTAGCTCCTGCATAAAAAGAACAAAAAATGGAATGGGAAATTGAAATTAACAAATTACTTAACCTGTGGGAAAAAGTTAGCGTTAACAGAACGTTATCTGAATTGAGCAAGAAAGACAAGAACGGTCTTAAAACTGATTTTACGCTAGCTGAAATAATTGATCATTGGCGAACTGTAGGAGTCCATAAAAAGAAAACAGAAAAGAAACAAATATTGAAGATTACTGTACATCTAATTGGCAAATGTCTTCTCAAGTCTGTCCTCAAAGCAGCGACACCTTTTTGTGCCACAAGGCAACACACCGCTAAGAAAAGCAGTGAAGAGACCAGCCATGATGGGTCACATTCTACTACTGAGTGTTCAGACAGTGGAATTGGTGCGCAAATCACCAAACCGCGTTCTACAAAGAACCATCGTGCTCCTGATCCGCCACGCATTGCTGCCATAAAAATGGTGACAGAGGTAAAACCCAAGCCCCAGCAGTCCCCTCATATACAGTGTAACTTCTGTATAAGACAAGGACATACCGAAGTGCGATGTTGGGATCTTGGCAGAAATATGCCTATTCCGCCCACACGCATGTTTTATTCTAACAACAAAGTTAGATTTTGTCGTGCTTGTCTACGAAGTGGTCACACTGAGTCTACATGTTGGGATCTGGGAAAGGGTAGGCCTCCTCTATTTTACATGCAGCAAACGCTGGGGATACATCGGGCAAAAATACCTTTGACTTAAGACGTGCAATTCTATCTCTTACTTTTACGTAATTCAGGTCCAAATTGTGATATTGCTACATTCCTACTGCATTACCTGTGTTTAATCTTTGTTGTAGTTCAAAGATTTGTTGTGGACAGTTTGTTGCTGCTCCAGTTACTGTAGCATATGCATAGTGCATATGGTTTGTCCATCCATGAGTTCCTATGTTGGTTTGTGTGGATGAGTATTGGGTATTGTGGATCAGTATGTACCTTTGTGTGTTTTAGAGTTGGTGGTAAATGTTCTGGGCTTTAGCTAAACTCACAATGGTTCCTGACCTGTAAATGTAGATTTTTAGAACTTGTTTTTTATTAGATTTATTGCTGTTTAATTTATGTTTTGTTTATTTTGGACCCAAAAAAACAGTTTTGCTTTGTTTGCCATTTTCATCTATGCTAGATGAGATGTTTGTGTACCTCTCATCTATCAAAAGGGAGGACTGTTGTTCACCTATTTTTTCCATTTGAGTTTTAGGACACTGTCTCACTAATTTCCATTTGTATCCAATCCGACTCTCTCAGACCCCAGACCACTCCAAACGTCACTCCAAACTTTACCATTTTCATTGTTAACCAAGTGCTGTGCTCCAATTGTGTTCTGCTGTAACAGGACAAGAACTTAAGTAGCAGGAATATGCTAACCAAGGACACGTCTGCATGCCAATACAAAGGTTCTTCCAAGTGATCCTCTGAGCAATAGCCATGATCCAAAACTGGTCCTCTGAGCACTAGCCATGATCCAAAAGTGATCCTCTGAGCAATAGCCATGACCATTAGAATCTCAATGCTGACCTGTCTGCAATCAAGTTCCTTTTCCTATGGGTGCAGGTTATCACACGATGAACACTGCAGCTTTTGCTGTGCTTTTGTGTCCAAGAGGGAGGATTGTAAGGCTGGGTGTCAAACCTGCCCCCACTTCTCATATGCTAAAGTCTGGAGTTTCTGGACAGTCTCAACTTGATGGCTCTCACACCCCATTCAAGATGTGGTCTGATTGGTTGTTCTTGTGTATAAAGGGAATTGTAATGCATTGTTCTTGGGATTCTACATCTCCTGAGACTTTCTCCTCAGTTCTCCCTTGTCCTACTGTCCTACTCCTTCCTCACCTCTTGCTTTCTCTCTGATTTACAATGATCACGGTAGAGTGGGTAAGAATTAAAGCCTTCATTTTGTAACATGTTTGCCTTGTAATTGATTTCATTCATTTGCAATGTTATTAAATGTGTATTTCATTTAACCTTCCTTGACCATTCTTGCTCTGCTTTAACCCATATTGTCAAATACCTGGAATTCTATTGGTTTTGGCATTATTGGTTCATGCTAATACACTGTTCAGTTTCCCATCTTCCTTTAAACCATAGGGGAATTCGTTTTGGTTGCTTGGCCAATATTTAACCCCCTACAGGCCTGAACACTGGAGCAGTCTACTGTAGGGGCCTGAACACTGGATCAGTCTACTGTAGGGGCCTGAACACTGGAGCAGTCTACTGTAGGTGTCTGAACACTGGAGCAGTCTACTGTAGGAGCCTGAACACTGGAGCAGTCTACTGTAGGGGTCTGAACACAGCATTACCTCAGCCCCCTCACTATGGAGGGCAACAGTGATCGGCTTCCTGGTTAAATCCCTCTGGAAAGCTTCAAACGTTATGATTTTTAAAGCCTATTGCTGTAGAGGTCTTACCATATTTCACATTTAGCATTTCTGTATGAAGGCTTGATCAATCCTTCATACAAAAATTATATGCCAATATAAACTAAAACCTTATTTGCATTCCAGCATTTTTGCATTCTACAGCCATAACTTAACGGTACACAATATAAATTATAGGTCCTACCCACATCTTTTCAAGCACTATGACTCTCTACAATTTCAGGAAAGTACATCAAATGATGCTGTGCTTTTCATTTTCAAACTCAAAGTGAAATGATGACTTCAAAGTAGTGACTGCACGTCATTCTCTTCATGTGCTGTGTAACTAGTGACTGCAGGTCATTCTCTTCATGTGCTGTGTAACTAGTGACTGCAGGTCATTCTCTTCATGTGCTGTGTAACTAGTGACTGCAGGTCATTCTCTTCATGTGCTGTGTAACTAGTGACTGCAGGTCATTCTCTTCATGTGCTGTGTAACTAGTGACTGCAGGTCATTCTCTTCATGTGCTGTGTAACTAGTGACTGCAGGTCATTCTCTTCATGTGCTGTGTAACTTGTGATCTGCAGGTTTTCTGAGAGGTTATGGAGTCAGGGTCTTCTGGACGTTCTCATCCTGTCTCTCATTATTGCAGGTTTATTACTTTATAAACACATTTTATAGTCGATGTACTCACAGATATGGATTTTCTCTATGCAGAGATAAATCCTTGAGTATGCTTATAAGTGCATTACCAGCAGTGCAAGTGACAAATGACACATTTCCTCAAGCTGCCTGCGGCAGGCTTAGGCCTCCGTTGTGTTTATTTAGTTAATGTGAAACATTAGAGGCCTTTCCTGTGCACACATAGGGCCTCATTTACTAACATTGCGACCGCAGCTTAATCTGTGCCTTTGCCCAACCGCAAATAGCGCACAGTGTATTTCCACATTTTGCGTGGTATTTAACAAACCAGAGCCTCGTCGGCCAATCAGCGCCTTACTCCGCCCTTTAGTGTTAATTAGCGTGCCGTAAACAGACGGGAGAAATCGCCTGCATGTTACTGCCATGGGTGATTCGAGGAAAAGAAAAAAGTTTCAGCGAACAGGAGATAGAAATATTGGTTCGCAAAGTTACAGCTAACATTGACATGTTACAAGGAAGAAATACTTCTCTCCTCCCATCTCTTTGCGTCACACACCCACTTTCCCTTATACCCTCCCAGCAGTGGTAATCTGCATTTTTCCTTAACTGCGCTGCCTTTTTATTTTTATTTTTATTTTTCACCTTTATTTAGCCAGGTAGGCTAGTTGAGAACAAGTTCTCATTTACAACTGCGACCTAGCCAAGATACAGCATAGCAATAAGACACATCCAACAGAGTTTCACATAGAATAAACAAACATGATAAGCACAGTAATTACAAATAAAACAGTTTAACACTGAGGATTTGTAAATACGGTTTTGTCTTTACCTGCTATTTTACGCCTGAAATGGGCGCAAACCTGTTAGTAAATGAGGCCCATAGTGTCTGCAGAATGGGCACTGTATGAAAATAATCTGTGTGTTTTTATATGATAGAAAACGTGTGAAGGATGTAGTGCTGGCGACGGCGCTGTTTGAATGTGGTTAACAGCCTTTACGCTCCTGCAGAGAGTCAGTGGATCGACGTCCTCCACTGCTCTAGAGTGCTTCGTCTCCACATCAAAGCAAAGCGGCTTCACCGCAGGGGGTTGCAGTCCTCGCTGGAGAGTGGAGGTGTATAAGCGAGGGCCAGACTTGTCTCCACCGACAGAATGCTTTCCCTCCGCCTACTCTACCCAGCATGCCCCTCACCAAGCCCCCCCTTCCCCCCCGGCTGAACCAGGCTCCACACCTGTCGCAGGTAATGGGCCGGCGCTGCCGTCTGTACTGCCACTCCACCGCACCACGGCCCCCAGACACTGTGATCAGGTCTGCCGAGAGAGAACGCCACAGTTTGACATTTCTGTTGGAGTCTGCACTTTCCTTTGGGGCAAAAGGGAGGAACAACAGCATGTTTGAAACTGAGGGAAACACTCAGGATGTTGAGACAGCTCCCAAACCACACTCTCTCCTACTTTCTTGTTTGTGCTGTGGTCGTCAATTCACTTTTTGGAGGGCGGGGGTGGGGGGGAGGACTCAAGGCAAAATAAAAAATATTTTGAGTTTGCTTCTTGCTCATGAATCTCACTTTTACCCTCCCTGATAGTCTCACACAATATTGTACTGAATTTGTGTTTTAAATAAATCTGAGTTTATATCACCTGTTTTATTACACCTTCCTTTTTAGTAATAGCTCAGGAGCAGGACATACAGGTAGGAGCAGCAGAAGGTGGACTCCAGCGCTGATGTGATCGTAAATTAGACCCAGCCTTGGCAATAAACATCCCCCTCAAGAAGACTGAAGATTACTAATGGGCTGCAGCTGAAGATTTGCAGCTTGGGTGGTCTGTCAGAGAAAATAATAATGGTGCCACGCACAGCGAAACATTACAGTGCCTGGCTGATGTGACTGACACTCAATAAATAACCAATTTCAATTTTTTAAGCAGTCATGATGATAAACTTCCAGACAGGGTTCCATATATGCCTGTTTTGATACATTATATACTCTCCATGACAAAGTGGGTATTTATGGGAAATCTCTCAAAAGCTTTCTTACTGTATTAAGTCCCCACAATCTGAGACAGTGCAAAGCATAACAGCGTTTTTGAATCTTTGGTTTAGCACCAGTACAAACAGCGGACTTGCATTTAATGGCACCTTTAAAATTACAGAACTCTCATGAGTCTGACAAAACTAAGTTACTGTCCACAGTAAGAACGTTATGTCTGCTAACTCATCATTCCAAAAAGTCGTAAAATATATTTTCCAAATCAAAAGGAAATAGTATTTGTTATCCATCACATTCCAATGGTATAGGAACCACTTGCTTCCATGTCGTGGGAGCAGAATTCTCGCTGTAGGAGAGGTAACTGGAATCCCTACATCAGTGCTCTTTCTCCCCAAGGCCAACCTGCATCCTTACAGGAGCAGTGAAAAGCAACACAACGGTGTGAATCAATAATAAAAGCCGGTATTAAGGAAGTATGTACCCTGAATACATAAGTGTTGAGGTGTGTACAACCTTGAGATGCCTGATATCTTCAGGTCCCTGACAGCTGATGTCTGTAAATCTCCATGGGACATCTTTCCTGCTGATGTTGATTAGTAGATTCACTAATGTGAAGGATTACATATCCAGTCCATTGGCAGGTTCCAACCTGGTGTTGCCTCTGCGTCACCCACAGTCCCTCCCCTGGTGTGCTAACAGAGACGTCTGGCTTCCTGCAGCCCAGGGACCTCGCCATGTGACTGTCAAGCTCTGGGGAACAACCAGGCCTATCAGTTGCAAGTCACTTTTCGTTCCTTTACACTTCTCCATGGAGACATCGTTTTTTCCCTCCATTTTCTGGGCTGTTTGCCCCGGCGTGCTACAAACACAGGCTCGGCTCCATGATCTTTGACAGCGCTCCAGATCAGAAGCAACGCAGGAGGATAGATTGGTGTCACGGGTCCAACATAACAGAGCCTGCTACAGGGAGGTGGCTGGAGGAGAGAGAGGGGGAGGGAGAAGAGAGGGGAATGGAGAAAGAGGAAAAGAGAGATAGACGGAGAAAAGAGAGTGGGTGGGAAAGAGAGAAGAAGAAAGAGCGTGAGAAAGGCAGATCGAGTCAGAAAGACAGAGCTAGGCAGAGGGTGAAGGCCACAAACAGGCAGTAAAGCCTTCTTGTTCGTGGCAGCAGGTGGGAGGGAGCCAGGCCTGCTGCATGTCTGAGTTTAGTGTTTTTTGTTGGCAGAGATCTGAGGCTAACCCTCTCTCTAAACCAGGACTATTGTTCAGCAGCTTAGTACCGCTGCGAAGTTAGCCTGTCCTCTCCTCATACCTCGTCTCCTGAAAAGAGAAGTTGAAGAATATTTGTGTGAGGGCCACTGCTCACTCAGATTTGGCTCATTCAGACATTTCAACATGTCAGGATCCAAACACAGACACAGTCTGTTACTTAATGTGCGGATGCAGATGGGATGTTACTTAATGTGTGGATGTAGATGGGATGTTACTTAGTGTGCAAATGTAGATGGCATGTTAGTTAATGTAGTTAATGTGTAAATGGGAGTCTTAAAGGGAACTACACTATTCCTATAGTTGCTACTGGTGTTACATGTTTAGTGTTTCCAAGTCTGCATCTAATTCATTCAGTAACGATTCCTAAAGCGAATATATTTAAAAGTCATTTGAATACCTGATTTGTCTAAAAATAGACATGCTGTTTCATATAATTTGTTAAGGTAATTTGGATTTTAACTAGCTCACTTTGGGCGAGGGCTGGGCGAAGGCTGTAGAAGGGATGGTAGTGCTTTGAGTCTGAGCCAGGCTTGTGTCTTACTTGCACAGGGCCTGTCTGACTCTTCACCTCCACTGGACTGCTCTCTAGAGAATCTCTGACCATCCATGATGGGACACTAATTGGAGTTCCTTAATTAGTTTGAAGGGATCTTTCAGATACAAAGCCCCCCCCCATCCTTTCCCAACTGTCCATTCTTCAGGATTCTGAGGCACTAAGCAGTTTTCCGTTCTGCCCTGGTCTACTGAGGGACTCTCTGATTGGCCCCTCAGCTTGCAGCAAGGACTGGAAGAGAAGCAGGTTTGTAATTTTGTTTTACCTGCAAGGGAACAGCAAAGCTCAGTTGATAAGAGACTTCACTCAGCACGGCTTAATGATACAGCTCCTGTCTGTTACCTGGTAACTACAACGTCTTTGTGGCTCTGCCTGAAAACCTCAAATGTGCACAAATGCTCTTTTTCATAACTGCTACGTGTGTACAGTAAGCCATGTGCTACGTGTGTACAGTAAGCCATGTGCTACGTGTGTACAGCACCTGTTCATAATTAAATACAGCTCAGTAATAATTTCATGTAGCCTGAGCAATGTACAGCACAGACAGGGATTTGATCCTGCAACCTTGATCTGGCTCTAACCACTGAACTAAACCCTACCACTTAAAATATGAGTGGAATTCCTTGGATTCCTTGGATGTTTTCCTATAGTGACACCTATGGACGTATATCCGTATATTCTTGTGCCTCACTGTACCTTGAGTAAGAAATGAAATTTGAAATTTGATTTGAGTAAGTGGCAGAAAAAGGTCTCTGTCCACCCCTCCAGCCCCTGCTCTCCCCCTCCTCACCTCCAGCCCCTGCTCTCTCCCTCCTCACCTCCAGCCCCTGCTCTCTCCCTCCTCACCTCCAGCCCCTGCTCTCTCCCTCCTCACCTCCAGCCCCTGCTCTCTCCCTCCTCACCTCCAGCCCCTGCTCTCTCCCTCCTCACCTCCAGCCCCTGCTCTCTCCCTCCCCATCTCCAGCCCCTGCTCTCTCCCTCCTCACCTCCAGCCCCTGCTCTCTCCCTCCTCACCTCCAGCCCCTGCTCTCCCCCTCCTCACCTCCAACCCCTGCTCTCCCCCTCCTCACCTCCAGCCCCTGCTCTCCCCCTCCTCACCTCCAGCCCCTGCTCTCTCCCTCTCTCCCTCCTCACCTCCAGTCCCTGCTCTCTCCCTCTCTCCCTCCTCACCTCCAGCCCCTGCTCTCTCCCTCCTCACCTCCAGCCCCTGCTCTCTCCCTCCTCACCTCCAGCCCCTGCTCTCTCCCTCCTCACCTCCAGCCCCTGCTCTCTCCCTCCTCACCTCCAGCCCCTGCTCTCTCCCTCCTCACCTCCAGCCCCTGCTCTCTCCCTCCCCATCTCCAGCCCCTGCTCTCTCCCTCTTCACCTCCAGCCCCTGCTCTCTCCCTCCTCACCTCCAGCCCCTGCTCTCCCCCTCCTCACCTCCAGCCCCTGCTCTCCCCCTCCTCACCTCCAGCCCCTGCTCTCCCCCTCCTCACCTCCAGCCCCTGCTCTCTCCCTCTCTCCCTCCTCACCTCCAGTCCCTGCTCTCTCCCTCTCTCCCTCCTCACCTCCAGCCCCTGCTCTCTCCCTCCTCACCTCCAGCCCCTGCTCTCTCCCTCCTCACCTCCAGTCCCTGCTCTCTCCCTCTCTCCCTCCTCACCTCCAGCCCTTGCTCTCTCCCTCCTTCCTGCAGTCTGGGAAGACGAGCATCGTTTTGGCAGGTTGAGAACGTCTAGTGCCCTCCCTCAGCCTCCCTCTCTATCCGCACACACACACACACGCGCACATGCACGCGCACACACAAGCACAAACTTTGGTTACTTTAAAATCAGGAATCACCAGCGAGGGCTGCAGAGTGGATTATGAAGGAGGGAAGAGAAACATGGGAAACGCAATTAATAATTCATGCCGAGCCATTTGGAATATCACAAATGTCAATCTGCAGCTTTAGAGGCAGGGAGGGTAAACAGCTACAACCCATTTCTAATTAAAAGTTTAGTTACCATGAATTAAACATGAGCAGGAAGTGTACAATATGAATGGCTCTTGGGACCCGGCCGGACAGACTCAGGGGAGATACAGGAAGGGGCGGGGTCTGGGGAGGGAGATACAGGAAGGGGCGGGGTCTGGGGAGGGAGATACAGGAAAGGGTGGGGTCTGGGGAGAGGCTGGAGGCTGGTTGTTGGCTGCCACTGACGTGGTCAGCCCTCATTCTAAGAACTACAAGATGATGAAACATGCAGTAACATGTATGTATAGCTCAGAGGTACTGCAAACACAATTTTCTAGTAAAAGCCTAACTCAAATCATTTCATACAGAGCTAATGGTTTTAGTTTCATCAGCCCTAACTGAATGGAAAACCTAATCCTACTAGCTAAGTGTTACTATTTGTATGCATTGTTCTGGTATATGGCACACAGTGTGTCTTCTGTGATTGGGGTTTCACTGTTTTGATTTTGTGTGGCTGTTTACTGTAAAGGTGAGAGGTTACTGTAAAGGTGAGAGGACACTGTAAAGGTGAGAGGATATTGTAAAGGTGAGAGGTTACTATAAAGGTGAGAGGATACTGTAAAGGTGAGAGGTTACTGTAAAGGGGAGAGGTTACTGTAAAGGTGAGAGGATACTGTAAAGGTGAGAGGTTACTGTAAAGGGGAGAGGTTACTGTAAAGGGGAGAGGTTACTGTAAAGGTGTGTCGGTGTGGTGTGTGGCAGGGTGGTGCTAACTCTCATGTCTGCCCCTCAGCAAACATGGATGTGAGTCCATAGAAGTGTTTGTATTTATCCCTCATCTTTCTACTCGAGAGGTTTAGTGTAGCTGTGTACTGTCACATGTTCTGTCTTTTGCATTATGAATAAATATTTACCAAAATGGTGAGGAAGTTGCCATGGAAAACATATTTTCAGTTTTTCTTTTCTCATGATCATTTGCCCTTAGATATAAATAACAGCTTCTACTCTTGCAACCTTTCATACAAGTTGACAAATAAATCAACCATTTAGACATTGAAGTTCCAAATCAGCATCTTTATAAGTCAACAATTTTCCCCTTAATTGTTTTGTAACCTTTACATGCATTCTCTAACGGATGGCATCATCTTAATCGTAGCAGCTCATGGTTTTTAATTGCCACGTGCTACCAAAGATGTTGTCAGTAATGAAACAACAGGGTCATCCTCCTCTTTATACACTAATGAATGACATTACTTCGATTTAAAACGTTTTCATTATGTTTAAAGCAGTGAAAAATTCACAAAAAAATGTTGTAGGCATGATGGTATTCTTTTAAACGAACAGGAAGAGTATATAATCTGTGCTGTCTCCTGGAATGTAGTTCTCCAAAAGTACACGCATGTATGATGACTTTATTGATGGTCCAGGGGGAACTGAGTGGTGATTGGCCTGCTGCCATGAACACATGGGCATCTGGTTCGTAGAATGACACAAGCTGACAGTCCAAAGCTGTGTGTTAGTAGGAGGTGCAGCGCTGAGTTCCCAAGACCCCTCTCCCCTCACGCACAGAGAGGCTCTGAAACATGTGCATATCAGAAACACACACCTGTGCAGGCAATGAAAGAGCACTGCCGATAGGCCTGTGGCTAGTACTGAGGCACAGGCTGTGAGACCTGGTGGTGAGTGGGAGCAGAAGTGAAGAGAGAGAAAGATAGCTGGGGAGAGAGAGCACATTAGAGGGAGTACAGAGGGAAGAGGACACTGCCAAGCCCCTGAAACAGATTAGAGTTGAGCCAGACCTCCACATATGCCTGGTTTGTTGAGCGTGGGGCTCTCCACCAGTAGTGCTCTTACCTGTGTGCCAACGGGGACTGGAGACCAGGGCATTTTGGAAAGCTTTACTGTGCCGTGTTCTTCTCCCAACCAGGCTCGTCTCCATCTTCACAGCGCTGCAGAAATGACTGGTGAAATGATCTCTCTTTCTGTCTCTCTCTATCTATACCTCTCTCTCTGTTCCTGCTTGTATTTATATATGCTTGTATGAACAACACCAATTAAAATTCCGTAGTGATTAAGGTTTTGATTGTCATTTTCCACTTAATGCATTAGCAAATTATTATTTTGAAATGTCTGTTAATTGCCTGTTGTGCATCCTGCAAACAGTTAATTGTCGCATTAGAATTTCCAACATATGTTTTATAGATGGTGAAATATCTCCAGTTTGTTTCGAGGCTCGATTAAAAGAGGGTGAAGGGAGGGGTGTGGCAGGCGAAGGCTGTGATGTAGCGGGGTAGAGGAGGGACCCTTTGGGCATGAACTGAGCCTGGCAGCCCTTAATGCAGCTGTCAGCCTCGCTGGCCCAGCGATGCACGCCGCACACATGCCATTTGCCATTCCCCTCTCCCCACCGCCCAGATTATACGGCTTTTAAATGAGCCGCAGCCATGGGGAACACGTCCCCGGGAACGCCTGTCGCCACAGAGACATGAGCCATGATTCGCCGTACCATTAATCTCGCCTGGGAAATCTCCTCCGATTTGTCCCCTTCTAGGTGAAGCCATAACCTGCTCCCACTGTCACTCTGGAAGCTGCTCTTCACCGGCCTGACAGAGCCAGAAAGCAGCCTGTCCTGAAGCCCACGCTGTCCTCAGGCTGTCCCTGACACCTGCTGATGGGGCTCAGCCAGGGGAGCATGGCTGGGATTACAGTATGGATCTCATCTATAATCTTTGCCTGAGAAGGCAGAGTTGGTTTGAGCTACGATTACAAATACTGTAAGGAGAACTTCAGGAGGTCAGGGTAGAAAACCACTAAAACACCAGATGTATTTTACTTGGAACAAGGAATGTATCTGATGATGACTTATTCATGAGTCCACACCCATGGCTCTACTTCCACACCCTACTTGGATAGGGAGTTGATGTCAAATATAAAGCTAATTAAGTTCAACCTTTTTCTAGACGTTTGGTCAAAGTAATTCTACCTGAAGTTGTATGTGACTCCTAGCATGGAAGACTTAACCTCTTCGGGTGTCGCCGCTGAAAGGGCTGTCGTCTCTGGTGAAGACACTGCTGCTGTCACCTGCCTCTCCTTATCTTCTCCTTATCTTCACAGGTGTGGCTGTATCACCCAGAGACTTCATTACACTCTTCACACAGTGCTTAAAGGACGTTCTTTTTTGCTAAAATTACGTGTTTGTGTACACAAGCTGTTCCTGTCTAAGTAGAGAGACTTTTCATCAATGTATGCTAAAGAAAAAGACAAAGGTTTAAGGGAGGGTGTTCGGCATTAAGGTTTCACATCGTGGAGCAGGTTTTCTCTTACTGGCTGTTGGACCAGTTTCCCTGTGACCTACAGTAAGATCTGTTCTGGTTGTCTTCTATCAGTCAATCACCTGACATGATGTACATTCCTGTAGATAAAAATACCAAAATGCTCGGAACATATCTGAGGTTATCTCGACTGTACTCCCATATCTCTCTGTCACTGTCACAAACAGTAAGTGTAACAACTCCTTCCCTCTTGGTATCCGTCAGGCATTCAAAAATAATGACGTGGAAGTGAAGTTAGTGGGAGGCTAGGTATGCATCAACTAAAGCTGAAGGCTAGCTATGCACTAACTGAAGCTGGAGGCTAGCTATGCAGTAACTGAAGCTGGAGGCTAGCTATGCAGTAACTGAAGCTGGAGGCTAGCTATGCAGTAACTGAAGCTGGAGGCTAGCTATGCAGTAACTGAAGCTGGAGGCTAGCTATGCAGTAACTGAAGCTGGAGGCTAGCTATGCAGTAACTGAAGCTGGAGGCTAGCTATGCAGTAACTGAAGCTGGAGGCTAGCTATGCACTAACTGAAGCTGGAGGCTAGCTATGCAGTAACTAAAGCTGAAGGCTAGCTATGCACTAACTGAAGCTGGAGGCTAGCTATGCAGTAACTGAAGCTGGAGGCTAGCTATGCAGTAACTGAAGCTGGAGGCTAGCTATGCAGTAACTGAAGCTGGAGGCTAGCTATGCAGTAACTGAAGCTGGAGGTTAGCTATGCAGTAACTAATGCCCCCCATGAGCTTAGTGCGATTAGTGCTCATTGCGACATTACCAAGGTGACACACTCAGGGAGGTTGTGTGGCTGACCCAGTCCAGAAACACAAGGCCATCACCATTACGCTGAGTCATGTGTAGGGGCAGTGTATATACCCCCTATGCCCTGCAGATGGGGAGTTAAGGGGGGCAGTGTGTACCCCTATGCCCTGCAGATGGGGAGTGAAGGGGGGCAGTGTGTACCCCTATGCCCTGCAGATGGGGAGTGAAGGGGGGCAGTGTGTACCCCTATGCCCTGCAGATGGGGAGTGAAGGGGGGCAGTGTGTACCCCTATGCCCTGCAGATGGGGAGTGAAGGGGGGCAGTGTGTACCCCTATGCCCTGCAGATGGGGAGTGAAGGGGGGCAGTGTGTACCCCTATGCCCTGCAGATGGGGAGTGAAGGGGGGCAGTGTGTACCCCTATGCCCTGCAGATGGGGAGTGAAGGGGGGCAGTGAGTACCCCTATGCCCTGCAGATGGGGAGTGAAGGGGGGCAGTGTGTACCCCTATGCCCTGCAGATGGGGAGTGCAGGGGGGCAGTGTGTACCCCTATGCCCTGCAGATGGGTAGTGTTTCTCCTGGCCAGCAGTAGATGCTGTGTGCCCAGAAAAAAACAGAGCTGCATTACTGTAACATCCCTGCCCTTCCAAAGAGGCATGGACAGCTCTGGGACACAGCTTCTTTTGACTCCAAAACAGAGAGAGAGAAAGAAAAGAAAGCTGCAAAGAAAGATGAGAAAAGGAGAGGTTTTGCGGTGGCCTTCTGCATGGATCACTCCTCTCACCGCACCATTGTCACCCAGCTCTGACTCTTTGTGCCAAAGCTGCCTTGTGGATTAACCAGCTCTTTTTGCTTCTCCTCAAAGTCAGCTCAGCACCAGGCACCCACGTTGAGATTTTTTTCCTTCTTCTTTTTCTTTAAGTTTGCAAAGCTGAAGATACTTAGAGTAGATTTATCTGCTGGTTTCGTCCTACTGTATAATTTAACAAATCCCCACAAAGGGATTTGCAACTCTACAGAGTAAGGAGTAGCGCACAGAGTGGGGGGGGGGGGTTTCTGCCAGAGACCGTTCTCATGTTGACCGTGACATGTTCAGGCATGATCTTCTCACACCGTCTTCATCGACAAACATGCTAACATCACGTATTAACGTGTAAGAATTGGCTCTTGATAATTGATACCAAAGTCTATTTTATCAAATCATATTACCAATGTTCAGAGCTACCACAGGCTGCGGTTTGGTGTTAAAGCTGCATGGTTGGAGTGTGAGAACACTTCTAACTGCCTGCGTGTCTTTCTGATGATGTAAATCAAAGGGTTTACCACTCAAATATGAATGCTTGTATGTTCTGTGCACATGTTCAAGGATTCAAGGAAGGTTCAGGATTTAAAGCCGAACAATGGATTTTGGTGTTTCAAAACCCATTGACACTGTATGACTATGTTTAGCTTGTGTTCTGCTCCTCTCTCTTACCAACCGTCTCTGGAGGAGGGGATCCCTCTCTGAATTGCTCCTCCCAAGGTTTCTTCCATTTTTTCTCCCGGTGGGAGTTTTTCTGGGAGTTTTTCCTTGTCTTCCTTGAGGGTTTAGGTTGGTTGAGGGGCAGTTCTATGGGCGCATGTGAAGCCCTCTGTGACATGCTTGCGTGTAAAAAGGGCTATACAAATAAATTTGATTTGATTTGATGTTCAAACGTTTCTCTGCATACTTGTTCAATAAAAGCCAAAGGCGATTGAATTGATTCAAGGCAAGAATGAAACTTACGTTTATGGAACGAGAGCTGAGAGTGGAGCCAGCAGTTGTCGGACACTGAGGCCAAAATCATTTGAATTTGTCTGGATTAGTTTATGTGGATGAACATTCCCCCAGCTCTGTACATGAACATTCCCCCAGTTCTGTATGTAGATGCAAGCCTTAAGAACCCAGGGTGACAGAACCCCGCCACTAATCCCAGGTGAGCGAGTTAGCGCTTGGCCGGCTTCACATCTAGCTGCAGTAAATACCTGTTCGCACCTCAGAGATAAACATACACTGAGGTTTAGTGTCGCGTTCTTAGGCTTTCACCCTAATTATTTCTGTCTTGAATAAATCCATGGGCTGACGCTTTTCTTGGCTGAAGGTATGATGGACCGTGCTTCTGACAGGTGTGTCTGAAAACCCAGCAGGATGCCCTCACAAGCTCAGGCTGTCTCTGATCCACACCTGCTCTCACACAAGCTCACTTACTGTACAGGAACATACATGTGATGAGTGACAACATGGTTTAATATGCTTCAAATAGATTGCTACATTAAACAAAGATCTGTGAAGTTGCAAAAGTTGATGAGTTGAAGATCTTTGCAGAATGCATGTGAAACAGACACACAAGCCGTTTGTCTCTGCAAAGTTAGTGTGTGTCAGTGATAGGGGTGTCACGATACCAAAAATTCAGTAGTCAGTGCCAATACCATTAAAATAACACGATTCTCGATGCCAATTTCGATACCATGGTAAAAAAAGAGGATTGTCTAAGATTCTAAGATGTAGGCTACTTGAACCATGAACTTCTTTAAAATATTTGAAAAATAGCAAAATGTCCTACAAAGACATACAAAACATGTGCAATAGAGCATAGCACAACATAATAAAGTGCAATTAAGCCATTCAGCTAACAAGATGAACATGACATGAGTTTACCTTCTAAGCAATGGGCTAACGTTAAAACTACAGCTAACCTAAACTATGTACATAAGCCATTGTAACACACGTGCCCACCATCTCAAACATCATGTAACGTGTATTTTAGTATGACAGATAAAAACAAACAGAAAAAGAGCATTCTTTGGATGTATTCAGAATTTCGCCGCGACTTCAACGAACATTGATTTATTTTGTATGATGCCAGATGTTAGCATTGGTGCTGCGCCTCTTCTGGTACTGAATCAGAACTTGCCTTGAATTCTTTAAACAAATCCAGATGACGATCTTTCAGGTGCTTAGCTAAATTGGAAGTATTCCCCCTTGGTCTGAAGACTGCGGTAGCATTTTTTGCATAATGGCTTCTGCGGATTAATTATAACGCCACGGTCATCTGCCTCAAACGCAAACTACTTTTTTTGCCTTTCTTGTCAACAAGTCGAAGCGGGGCGATCGCTAAAGCAGCAGTTGTTATCTTGTTTTTCTTAATGTAAACGTCGACTGGAACACTCCTGAAGGCGCAGCACCGATGTTAACATCTGGCATCGGCGCTCACGGTACTTACGGTGCTTCAAAAAATGGGCATCGTCGGTGTTTTGTTATTTTAGCATCGGAAGGTACCGTAAGTATCGGTTCTCGTGACATCCCTAGTCAGTGACTGTCTGCAAAGTTAGTGTGTGTCAGTGACTGTCTCTGCAGTCAGTGTGTGTCAGTGACTGTCTATGCATTCAGTGTGTGTCAGTGACTGACTCTGCATTCAGTGTGTGTCAGTGTCTCTGCAGTTAGTGTGTGTCAGTGACTGACTCTGCAGTTAGTGTGTGTCAGTGTCTCTGTAGTTAGTGTGTGTCAGTGTCTCTGCAGTTAGTGTGTGTCATTGACTGTTGAAAGTTTAGACGTTTCCTTCTGGGGCCTCTTTGAAGTTCAGAGCTCAAATACTCTCATTTGTATCTCGGAAAACTGCTGCTCTTGGCAACTTTGGTGTTGTTCTGGGAGCCATAAAGCAGGTTGGGTCTGGAGACAAATTGAGAAGACGAACAGTGACACCTCTAACTCTAAATGTCTGGAAGTCCTCAGGCGAGGAGCAAGACTGGAGAAACCGGCAACATGTTAGTGTTCCTCATGGTGAAGTTCAAATAAAAGTAGTTTGTTATAGTTTGAGTAAAAAATAACAAAAAAACATTGACTTTCCAATTCCCAGTGCATTGCAATGTGTATTTTCTGCTTTCCCACAGGGAGCACTCTGAAGACTGGATTGGTGAAGGAGGAGAGGGAAACCAAAGGAGAAAACAGGGATAAGTATGCACACAGCGGATAGAACACAGATCCCAAAGGAGTAGAAAGACTCCCCTACCTCCTGAGGTTTACTACAAAAACCCAGCGGTCCAACTTTTCCTCTAGCTGAAAAAAGGGCCGTCCCATAATAGTGAGATGGGGCGGAGAAGCAATGGCCGTCCTGCAGAGTTCAGGACTTCAGAGACTCCCCAGGTTAGCCAGATGAGCACAGCTCCCTCAGTTCTCATCCATTAAAAGTTCTTCTCCTCTCCACGTCTCTCCTCCTCCCCCTGGTCTCCTCCTCCAGCATGAGGAGCAGCAGGAACAGTCTGCTCCAGCTCCCCGCCGCTCCTCGCCGCTGGCCAGCTGCCTAATGGCAGCCGTAAAAGGAGACAGGGGGAAACAAAGTGAGAGCACTTGAGACGCTCCTCTGAGTCTCCAGGGCTCCCGCCGGGCCGCAGGAACACAGATTGTTTGCAAACACACAGCTCAGATATGCAGCTCTGCAGTGCAGGCTCAGACGCAGCAGCAGCAGCCGCCGGGGGCCGGACAGGAGCGCTCCCTGCACCTCTGCTGTCTCAGCCCCCCAGCACACCGCTCTCCTCTTGGACTTGAAGGACATTGGTCATTCTTTACAGCATCACAACAGATGTAAATAAAAATACCTGGTATTCATTTTAAAAGAGCAGCAGTGGGGAACTGTGTAACTCAGACTGTTTCACTATGAGGGTGAGAAGAGAAGCAGAGTGGTGTAGGAAACTTGTGTGTTTTTACAAAGTAAAATGTTTGATAAACACTGATTGTAACTGTTGCGCTTCAAACCTTGAAACTAGTAGGTGTCAGTGAAAACATACTACATCAGGTGTCTGTGAAAACCCCAAACCAACATTTAGAATAACAAATGTAGCTGGTTTAGCACTCAATGCCCAATATATTTACATGATTTTTCATTGCAGCTGCTCACTGAAGAGAAGGCGAGTGATTGTCACCACCTGGTCAGATGTGGCGGTCTTTAATGAGGTAAACAAGAGCCTCATTATCACCTGGCTGAACAACAGCATTCAACAATGGCTCCTCATTTGATGCAGTTCTATTCAATCTTCATTCAATCAAAAACAATGTTGCCCTTTATTTTCCCTCAAATTATATTTTTTGAAAAGGTGGCACGGGCAGCTGGAAGAAAAGAAGTCCTGTCAAACAAACAATCCAAGGAGAAATTAGGTTTTGTGAGAGATGAAATGGGGCATTGGTGTTTGCTGGCTTTGATTGGAGGATTTGCTTGCCTTACTCAGTGCTGTAATTGTGGCTGACAGTGTGACTGTTCCAACAGAGGAAGGGAGAACCTGAGATTAGTGGGGTAAATGTTCCGAGAGTTCAGATGAGATAGAATTTACCGTTAAAAGAATGAGTGTTGAGTGTGATGGCAGCTGTGAAGACCTGCCTCATCATCTCAGTGTCCCGGTGCTACTGGAGGTTCGGAGGAGCTAGTGAGGGTGTTTGGATGATATCAAGTTTACCTTCTTATCCTTTCTTTAGTCGTTTGTATTTCCTGTCTTGAAAGGTCCTATGCATTCGATTCTGTTCTGTTGTCTCAGTCTGGCATTGCAGCAGCAGACTAATATACTGCCTGGCCTCTCTAAATTACCATGGATTTAATTGTTAGATAAACATTTTTTGGTTGTTCACAATGTGTGCTGTTTTGGCTACCCGCAATGCTTTGGGGCTATCTTGTTGTTATTATCAGTGACCTATGCACTTTGTAAAGCTCTTTCTTGGAAGTCGCTTTGGATAAAAGCGTCTGCTAAATGAATAAATGTAAATGTAAATTTAAAATCTTGAGATTTTGAATCTCCGTTGTCTGCTGGTGCTGGTGTGTGTGTGTCCAGTGTGCTGGTGTTAGTGTGTGTGTGTGTCCAGTCTGCTGGTGTTAGTGTGTGTGTGTGTGTCCAGTGTGCTGGTGTTAGTGTGTGTGTGTGTCCAGTGTGCTGGTGTTAGTGTGTGTGTGTCCAGTCTGCTGGTGTTGGTGTGTGTGTGTCCAGTCTGCTGGTGTTAGTGTGTGTGTGTCTAGTCTGCTGGTGTTAGTGTGTGTGTTTGTGTCCAGTGTGCTGGTGTTAGTGTGTGTGTGTGTGTCCAGTCTGCTGGTGTTAGTGTGTGTGTTTGTGTCCAGTGTGCTGGTGTTAGTGTGTGTATGTCCAGTCTGCTGGTGTGTGTGTGTCCAGTCTGCTGGTGTTTGTGTGGGGGGGTGTTCAGGACACAGGGAACTGAGGCCAAAGTCAGAGACACAACCTTTTCTCTCTTGTCTCTCCCTCTACAGCCACCATCCATGTTCTCATCGAGATGGATTTGAGGAGATTTTTTTGTCTTTTGAAATGCCTGATTAAAAAAAGCCCTGCTCCTTTAATCTATAATGGAGCAGACCTTATCATTATTGTTCAATAATGCACAGGGGCCGCCAGCATCAAGTATTAATAACTTATCGAATACTGTGGTTTCCGTTGACCTGCCGTTGGGCATGCTGTGGACTTGAACAGACCTGGGAGCTGCAGACTACAAAAGGCAGGGGAGGTCTGCCTGCAGGTTACCAGGCAGCAATCTGTGAGTATGTGTGTGTGTTTTATTGACAAAAGGCCACTGTAATATTGGAGGGAACATGCCCATAAGGGCTACTGAAAAGCAGTTTTTTTAATTCAGGTTTTGCTGCAGTCTCTCTGTCCTGCAGTTTTGTACAGTTCGTCATGTTTATACGGGAAGAAATGGAGAGGTGAGTTTATTCAAACTCAGAGCTCAGCATCCGTTAGTCTTGAACGTGATTGACAGGGTAGGTGATTCACTGATTATGAATATTCTCTGATTGGACAGTTTGATTGTTGGAGTCGTGTTGTGTTCTCTGATTGGATATTTGCAGATGGAGCAGTTATTTACCAACTGCCCTTTTCAGTGTTTTTTGTACACTAATTTGTTGTTTGAGTTGTTATTGTTGCACTGTAGGTGAACTGTAGGTGAACTGTAGTATTGTTGTAGTACTGTAAATTGTTGTATTATTTTCATTTACATTAGCTGAGAGGTGTTTACTTTGCAATGCAGCTAGTAAATCCAGACCGTTCCTTGACTCTGACCACTGAAGTACTGTAGAACTTCTGATTCTTGATCTGCTACTGTACTTTCTATATGCACATTTTGTTCATCTCTTTGGATAAAAGCGTCTGCTAAATGAATTCAATAAAACATGAATTGTGGATGAGTGTACAGTGCTGTACAGACAGCACTCTGGAATTTTTTGAATTTTAAATAAGAATTTGCTTTGTAAAGCACCATGCAAGCAATAATGTCAGACAGTGTGTTCCGGGGTACAGCTGGGAGGTGAGGAAGTTGAAAATCAGACTCCAACCTGAGGGAGAACTGTGTTTGTTAATTTTCATAATTCAACAGCGCCGTCACATCCTGATGACTTCCTCACACAAAGAAAATCCATGATTTACCCAGTTTTTCTATCCATTATCCACCTCTGTAATCACCTAAACCGTCCACAGCCCAGGCCCTCCCTGCGCCTGCAGTGAGAGCAGCATGTGAAGCTATGAGGCGTTACGCTAACTAGCAGGACACGCTCACCGAGGAGTGTTCTGGAGTTGGGTGAAAATGTGTTCCAGAAGTGATGATCCAGAAGGAGTAGCAGGTGGAAAGGGGCTGAGAGGAACTCCATTTTCTCAAAATATTGAAGGTGGTTCTTGGTGTGGTTTGAACATCAAACACCAGTCAGTTAATAGTTTGGATAATAAAGAACCTTAACCTGAATCCCGGAAACATTGTTGTTGCTGTGGTGGAAACATTGTTGTTGCTGTGGTGGAAACATTGTTGTTGCTTCGGTGGATTCATTTTTGTCGCTGTGGTGGAAATGTTGTTGCTGTGGGGATACATTTAGTAGATTATTCTGTAATATAAAACTGCAGCAGGTACAACTGGAAACAGACATGATGCATAGAAGTCTCAGTTTAGTACCGGGCTGCAAAGAAGATATACTACACCTCTGATGAAGTTCATCTAACGCTTTGGTTACCAGCCACACTAACTGATGCTTTGGTTACCAGCCACACTAACTGATGCTTTGGTTACCAGCCACACTAACTGATGCTTTGGTTACCAGCCACACTAACTGATGCTTTGGTTACCAGCCACACTAACTGATGCTTTGGTTACCAGCCACACTAACTGATGCTTTCTTTACCAGCCACACTAACTGTCAGTAAACCAAATGAAAATTGAAACACAAGTTAACAAACAGTTGGCCACGTTTCATTTTGTGTGCTGTAAACATCCCATATAAAAATCTATTTGTTGGATGCCTTGTAAATTGAAAGCTTAAAGATGGTTGCCTAGCAACTGAGGCCCAGTTGCCAACCGAAGTATTACTGCCAATTATGGGGTGGGCAGTGGAAGTGGTGTGTCCTTTTTTTCTGCGAATGGGATGTCAATTTCCCCGAAAAAATAGACCCTGAGAAGATCTAACACTACGACTGCCTCTACCAGCACAATGAAAGCAGCAAAACACAATAATGACGATAAAAGCAACATGAAAGAATAACTAAAAGAATAACTGAAAGAAGTGAAAGAATAACTATCATTTTAGCAAAATATCTAACATCAAAGGAGCTGACCTTTGTTGTCTTCTTCTGCCCCTTGTGTATTTTCTGCTTCCTGTCCATGATCAAGCATCCACATCTCAGATTATCAAAAGCTGACATTTACTGTGTTAGACCCTTTATATGAAAGTGTAGCACGAAAACAGGCATGTATTGTGTAAGAAAAACAAACCGACACAAACCATTCTGGAGTTAATGTTTAGCAGATTAGATTGACCAGACATATCTCATAGCCTCACCTAGCTGGAAGGGCTTGGTCTGGAGCACTGATGAAAACTAATGTTGTAATTCTGCTCAGATATTGCACCTGACAATTAGATTTAGTTGTCTTATATGGGGGCAAAGCTTTTGTTGGGTAACTAAGTTTACTTGGATATTATTGCTTTACTTTCTGCCCTGGTGGACGACTTCTCTGCTGCTAATCATCTCCTGCAGACTAAGGGGGTTTAGCAGCAACGACTGTGTTGCAAACTCCAGGCCTGGGCCTTTTACTGAGCATGGGCTGCATACAACAAGGTGACACGGATACAACTATGACACCCAAATATACTGAAGTGGCTATCGCATCATTAGAACTGGATTACTGAACAGGGTTTTAGGAGACTTGATGGCCCAAAACTGAATCTTGACGTGTTTTCCTGCAGCAAAGACAGCAGTGTTGTTACTCAACTCCCAGACATGCTAATTAGGTTATAGTTTCCAACTAATCTCATTAAAAACAACCTTGAGTCTTTGAACCATGGTTGGCATTTTCTCTGTAATTATTTGCATGGACCTGTTGCGTTTCCTTTCAGATAAACCCACAAACCAGGATGCCTGTCTCATACCTCAACTTTCTAAGTGTAACTTTGAGGACTGGAGACAACCTCTCCCTTGAACTGTCTCAACCTCACTGCATCGCGGCTCTGAGGGAGAGTCAGGGAAATGCAGGTCTGAAGGCTGCTCTCTCGACAGCCCCTTCCCTCAACACACACTGAGGTGGCAGCCAGGTGTTCCCAAGTCAAACACTCTTTTAATCTCCGTGGCAGTCGTGTTCTTGGTTGCGTGGCGCTCCAGCCCTGGCACGCAAAGAGCTGTTTTAATCATGCCTGGGATGTGTGAAGTGGTGGGCCAGGGCCCGGGGACAGGGTGTCATGGGAATGTCTTCAAAGGCGCAGTGCAGAATAGCGGGTTAATGTTGTGATAACGAGACTTCTCATTATACTGCCAAGACCTGGGTCCCTGCTCTTCAGC
Source organism: Hypomesus transpacificus (assembly GCF_021917145.1). Taxonomy (NCBI): domain Eukaryota; kingdom Metazoa; phylum Chordata; class Actinopteri; order Osmeriformes; family Osmeridae; genus Hypomesus; species Hypomesus transpacificus. Next base: position 376,208 of record NC_061060.1, read on the forward strand.
GTGATCAGCAGAGGAGAACCTCCCAGATGTGAGTCATTAGATGAGGGTCCTGAGAGACTTCAGGCTGGTCCTGGGAGACTGCAGGCTGGTCCAGGGAGACTGCAGGCTGGTCCAGGGAGACTGCAGGCTGGTCCTGGGAGACTAAGAGACTGCAGGCTGGTCCTGGGAGACTGCAGGCTGGTCCAGGGAGACTGAGAGACTGCAGGCTGGTCCTGGGAGACTGAGAGACGGCAGGCTGGTCCAGGGAGATTGAGAGACGGCAGGCTGGTCCTGGGAGACTGCAGGCTGGTCCTGGGAGACTGCAGGCTGGTCCAGGGAGACTGAGAGACTGCAGGCTGGTCCAGGGAGACTGAGAGACTGCAGGCTGGTCCAGGGAGACTGCATGCTGGTCCAGGGAGACTGCAGGCTGGTCCAGGGAGACTGCAGGTTGGTCCAGGGAGACTGAGAGACTGTAGGCTGGTCCAGGGAGACTGCAGGCTGGTCCAGGGAGACTGCAGGTGGTCCAGGGAGACTGCAGGCTGGTCCAGGGAGACTGAGAGACTGCAGGCTGGTCCAGGGAGACTGAGAGACTGCAGGCTGGTCCAGGGAGACTGAGAGACTGCAGGCTGGTCCAGGGAGACTGAGAGACTGCAGGCTGGTCCAGGGAGACTGCAGGCTGGTCCAGGGAGACTGCAGGCTGGTCCAGGGAGACTGAGAGACTGCAGGCTGGTCCAGGGAGACTGCAGGCTGGTCCAGGGAGACTGCAGGCTGGTCCTGGACAGCCAAAGGAAGTGAAAGCAAGTCCTCATCAGGTCCAGATCAGAATATTTCTCTAAGTTGATTAGTAAGAACAAACACAACACTAAGTTCCTATTTGATACTGTTGCAAAACTCACTAAGAAAAGTACACTCTGTGTTAGTTCAGATCTCTCTCCCAATGATTTCTTAGATTTCTTTGACCAAAAAATCTATGCAATAAGGGACAAACTACAGACTAGTCCTGGAGGAGTGGCCATCAACACTGATTTTCCCTCTGTACCCAGCATTCTGCATGTTGAGACTCTCACTCACTTTAACCCTATTTCTATGGAAGCATTCATCAAGCTGATAGATTCCTCGAAACCCACTAGCTGCCTTCTCGATCCCCTCCCTGCCAAACTTTGTAGGGAACTTCTCCATATTATTGGACCGCCCATGCTTAGTATTATTAATGAATCTCTTGTAACTGGACAAGTCCCTGACGATTTCAAACAAGCTATTATCAAGCCCCTTCTTAAAAAACCAAACCTGGATCCAGGTTGTCTTAGCAATTACAGGCCCATTTCAAATTTGCCATCTCTCTCCAAAATTTTGGAAAAAGCTGTGGCAAAACAGCTCACTGAGCACCTCTCCTCAAATCAGCTCTATGAACCTCTCCAGTCTGGATTTCGTCTTCACCACAGCACTGAAACTGCATTAGCCAAGGTAGTCAATGATCTATTATTAGCCTCTGACGCTGGCTTTAGCTCTGTCCTTGTTCTTCTAGACCTAAGTGCAGCTTTTGACACTGTAGATCATGAGATTCTCCTGGAACGTATGGAGAACTATGTTGGGATTTCTGGTACTTCACTTCAGTGGTTCAGATCGTATCTATCTGATAGATCACAATATGTCCACTATGATGGTTGCTCATCCAGGAGCTCCATTGTAAAATACGGAGTACCACAGGGTTCAGTTTTAGGCCCTCTGTTATTTTCACTCTATATGTTGCCTTTAGGAAACATAATTAGAAGTTTTGGGGTAGATTTTCACTGCTATGCAGATGATACTCAGCTATACATGTCTATAAAGCCGGGAGAATTTCCACATGCTATGGAAACCTGTGTTTCCGGGTTGAAAACTTGGATGACTGCAAATTTCCTTCTTCTTAATTCGAATAAAACCGAGGTTCAAATTTTTGGTCCGAAAAAACACCGAAATAATTTATCCCATCTAACCTTAGACTTAGACGGCGTCAAAGTATCTCAAAGCCAGCTGGTAAAAAATCTGGGAGTCACAATGGACCCAGACCTTTCATTTGAGTACCATATTAAGCAAATCACCAGAACAGCATTTTTCCATCTACGTAATATTGCCAAAATACGAAAATTCCTCTCAAAGGATGATGCTGAAAAACTAATACATGCTTTTGTTACGTCCCGATTGGACTACTGCAATGTGTTGTTCTCTGGCCTCCCAATTACCTACCTAAAAAACTTACAGCGGGTGCAAAATGCTGCTGCTAGACTATTGACTAAAACTAGAAAGTTTGATCATATAACATCGACTCTTATCTCTTTACACTGGCTCCCTATCCAAGCCAGAGCTGATTTCAAAGTTCTACTACTAACTTACAAATCTCTGCATGGATTGGCACCACTGTACCTCTCCGGTCTCCTTGCACCCTATTGCCCCGCAAGGTCTCTAAGATCTCAAAATGCCGGCTATCTGGTAATACCCAAAGTTAAGAAAAAAACTGCTGGAGGTAGGGCGTTCTCATATAGAGCACCTCTTCTTTGGAACAAATTACCCATCTCAATTAAGGAAGCTGATACTGTCTCGACATTTAAAACTAGATTAAAAACGTTCTTGTTTAGTCAATTCTATGATTGTTAAAGGGAAGTATGTGTGTACTTTCTATGTAAACCTGGGATGTGTGCTTGCCTATGTGTGTATCACATGTAACTTTAAAATTTTAATTATAGCTTATGTTCACATTGCCCAGCTAGATGTTACAAATAAAGTAAACCTGTTACTGTATATTGTTAGTATTATTATTATTATAGTTCCGTTGCTGTATATTGTTACTGTTATAGTTTTTATTACTAGTTGGAGACAACGGGGGACTGGCTGTTTTCATCCTTATTCGTATAAGTATAACCTACTTTAGAGTTCTTTCCCCTGGAACAGATTTCATGTTCCAACTGAGGGGGGCTGTCGTTGTTTTGGTGTGTGGGGCTGCATCAAATACCCTTTTTGCTCTGTTAAATTGCTGCACTAGTCCACACTTGACCGGTGGGGATCTCATTCTATTTTGACTGTAACTGTTAGCTGCTCCTGGCATTCTCTAATCCCTGCTCTCCTCTCTGTCCCCCCCCCACACATTCCCTGTGGTGTGGGGGGTTTGAGCTGTCAGGACCTGCTTGGTCGTCGGTCTGCCAACGCTGAACCAGGTCGTCACCCGGAATCCAGTCTCCATGACGGCCAACAGCGAGTTTCCCGGTCCCATCCAACGTCTATAAAGCCGAACAATGGATTTTGGTGTTTCAAAACCCATTGACACTGTATGACTATGTTTAGCTTGTGTTCTGCTCCTCTCTCTTACCAACCGTCTCTGGAGGAGGGGATCCCTCTCTGAATTGCTCCTCCCAAGGTTTCTTCCATTTTTTCTCCCGGTGGGAGTTTTTCTGGGAGTTTTTCCTTGTCTTCCTTGAGGGTTTAGGTTGGTTGAGGGGCAGTTCTATGGGCGCATGTGAAGCCCTCTGTGACATGCTTGCGTGTAAAAAGGGCTATACAAATAAATTTGATTTGATTTGATTTGATTTGATTCCTGGGAGACTGCAGGCTGGTCCAGGGAGACTGCAGGCTGGTCCAGGGAGACTGAGAGACTGTAGGCTGGTCCAGGGAGACTGCAGGCTGGTCCAAGGAGACTGCAGGCTGGTCCAGGGAGACTGAGAGACTGCAGGCTGGTCCAGGGAGACTGCAGGCTGGTCCAGGGAGACTGTAGGCTGGTCCAGGGAGACTGAGAGACTGCAGGCTGGTCCAGGGAGACTGAGAGACTGTAGGCTGGTCCTGGGAGACTGCAGGCTGGTCCAAGGAGACTGCAGGCTGGTCCAGGGAGACTGAGAGACTGCAGGCTGGTCCAGGGAGACTGCAGGCTGGTCCAGGGAGACTGTAGGCTGGTCCAGGGAGACTGAGAGACTGTAGGCTGGTCCAGGGAGACTGCAGGCTGGTCCAGGGAGACTGCAGGCTGGTCCAGGGAGACTGAGAGACTGCAGGCTGGTCCAGGGAGACTGCAGGCTGGTCCAGGGAGACTGAGAGACTGTAGGCTGGTCCACGGACAGGACAGCCTTGTCACACTGGGGAGTTGGAAGGGGCAGGCGACCGTGGTACGGCGTCCAAACAAGGAGGAAACAAGAAGTCTTGCTGTGATTGTTTTCCTATTATTAGATATCCAACAACTCAGTAGTGTATATTTTACAATGCAAGCAACATCTGAAGGTGATTTAACACAACATTAAAGATATCCAACCAGGTTGGAACAGACACACTTTTTCAAATCCATATATTTCTTTCTGGGAGAGGATAAAGCCCCTCTGTTGTAGACTGAGCCTTTGTTGATCATCCATCTGAACCCGAATTCAAACCTGAAACGTGTTCTCTTAGCCCAGTGGTCTGGTTCCAAGTTCATAACAGAGGAAAAAGAATGCGGTTAATGCATCTTGATATGTAATTCCTTTCAGCAGGATGTTTAAACGATTTTTTCTAGCATTTCCGCAAAGCAGGGTGCAAATGTAAGAAGGCTTCTGCTGATTTACTGTCAAACTAGCAATCTGCTAAATACACAGCAGGATTGGAGCTCAATTGGTCTTTTGCATGAAGGCTAACAACGGGATAAATATCTATATTGTTGCACGTTTATTTTCACTGGCTCTGACGTGGTTTAAACCCAGTTCAAATATCCAAGATAAATTCCTCTTGTTAATGAGAAGGAATATGGGTTTACAAGCTCCACTAGCTGTGCAAAGTTGCAACTGACCTTTGAGAGCTAGCTTTCATTTGAAAAGAATCTCCTCTTCTTTCAATTCTGGAGACTTTGATTTCAAAATCTTCCTTTTGTTCACTGGAAGAAGAAAATAATTACAACAGACCTATGAGGTCACATTGCATCTGAATACCACACTCCTATCAGCCTTTTAAAATAATGTTTTCCAAAGCCAAAGGTCACTCCAAGTGGCTTGGTTATGGAAACAAGCTGAATGAAATTCATGCACAGACCTGAAAAGTCTTTTCAGTTATTTCATTTCACAAGTATTTTTATCCTCCATCTCACTGCTCATGTGGTGTCCTCACTTTCTCTTTACCCAGAGAATCAAAACTGTGTCTGAGTGCCATCCATGCTGGACCTACCTGAGGGCAGAACATGATGAGACATCACCACGGGTGAGCGATGTCAATCACATCCTCCTGGAGACACATCCAGGGGGATGCATGACTTACTGTACACAGTTTGTTTACATTGTTATTCACATTTGACACCTGAGTTACAGCGGTAGCAGGAAATGACCTAAACTAACTTCCATTGTTTCTCTAATCTACTTATCAAATGGTGATTGTTCATACTGTCATACTTTTTCTCTTTTTCCATACAGTGCTCCATTTACACTTACATACATTTACATACAGCTGCTTCCCTGGGGGGAGCTAAACAGTATACAACACAGTATCTCAGACACGAGGCCTGCACCATTACTATACATCAAGGCTGCAGCACATCGATCATGTCTTAAAAACTAACGTCCTGTCTTTCAGTTCCAAACACAATGATTATGGAGCAGGCGTGGGAGATGATTACGCTATGGACTCTGTACGCTATAGACTCTGAAAGTAGTAGACAACATGGGGCTGCAGAGGGCCTTGGGCACAAACAGCTTTCGCTAAGTGGCCCAGCACCCTGGAGAAGCAGGCTGCTACTCAAACACCCCCACACCACATACGCTCTCTTCTCTCTCAGTACAATACATGCGCATGGAAAGGAAGAATAATACTCACTCAATATGAGGCATGGCCAGCAGCACCGGAACAGGCTGTACATCTCTGCACGTCGTGATGTGGATGGAGAACGAGGGCAGAGCCTTTAGTTTACCAGCTTAGAGCAACATCTCCCCCACCCACAGCAGTCACGCAAACATCTTGCTTCAGATGTAGAGCGTGAAGCAAGGAAAAGACTGATATCATTTTTACCCCAATTTCTTTTTTAAATGAATATTACTTGATGAGCTGTCATCTTCCAGAAGTATTTTTGTACTGGAAAGTGTTGATGTGTAGGCTTCTTCAAATGATATAACCTGCCCTCAGTTATAGTACGTAACGGAGCTGCACAGTTACAGATGAATGGAAAAATACTTGGTGTGAAGTGTGTGTGAGTAGGTGGAACACATCTCTCCTCTGAACACATCTCTCCTCTGAACTCATCTCTCCTCTGAACACATCTCTCCTCTGAACACATCTCTCCTCTGAACACATCTCTCCTCTGAACACATCTCTCCTTTCTCCGGGACAGGTGCCTTGCAGCCATGTACTAGACATGGAGAGGGAACACAAAGAAATGGAGATGATGAGAACGAGACAACATAATGAAGTGATTCTATTAAAAAGCCATCTGAACGTTAATAAAAGTAATGATTTGATTATAACATCCAGCCCTGGACCCAGAGGCACAGGTTCAAGTGCTTTTTATTTTTATGCTGCTCCATCAAAGAGAAAATGAAAAAGAGCGGAAGAGAGGAAAATAAACCATAAAAACTATTGCCACATATTTTTTTATTATTTTATTTCTGCGTTAATGGGATTTAGTCCCTGTTTCTGATGTGGCGAGGACAAAAGCATTATTAGTTGTTGGAAGCGATGGGGAGATGGGATAAAACACACGCACCACAAACTCACCTCGCATGTTCCTCCTGCTCTCGCTCCTGCTCTCTCCTCCTCTCTCTCCTGCTCTCGCTCCTGCTCTCTCCTCCTCGCTCCTGCTCTCTCTCCTCCTCTCTCTCCTGCTCTCTCTCCTCCTCTCTCTCCTGCTCTCTCCTCCTCTCTCTCCTGCTCTCTCTCCTACTCTCTCTCTCCTGCTCTCTCTCTCCTGCTCTCTCTCCTGTTCTCTCCTGCTCTCTTTCCTGCTCTCTCTCCTGCTCTCTCTCCTGCTCTCTCTCTCTCTCTCTCTCTCTCTCTCTCTCTCTCTCTCTCTCTCTCTCTCTCTCTCTCTCTCTCTCTTCTTTTGCTCTCTCTCCTGCTCTCTCTTGCTCTCTCTCCTGTTCTCTCTCTCCTGTTCTCTCTGTCTCTCTCTCTTCTGCTGTCTCTCCTGCGCCCTCCAGCTCTCTCTCCTGCTCTCTCTCCTGCACCCTCCAGCTCTCTCTCCTGCTCTTGTGTCCAGCCTATTACATGTACATACAATTTGTATTTTAAATTAAAAACAAAAAGTCATACATGGTCATTTTCGTTATTCACCTGTGAAGCTTGGAAGATCAAACACATTTTAAAGGTACATTTTCTTTAATCTCACACACACACACACACACACACACACACACACACACACACACACACACACACACACACACACACACTCTCCCGACCCTCCAGAAACTGAAAACCAACCATAAGCTTGGCAGCCCTGCTACTCACACACACTCCAGTGTGTGAAAGAATAAGAGTTCTAAAGAGCCAGAAAATGATATGTATAAGCCTGATAAACTTAACCATGAAATGTCAAAAACTTTCTCCCATTCCATTTGCCATGCTGTGGGATGCAGAATCCATTACTCTGCAGTCTGCCAGGGGGGCAACTGTGGTGGAATGAGTGGCACGGTCACGACTTTAACCAGACCCCAGGCTGTCAAGCATTTACATCCACTGTCCCCACAGGACATTACAGGGGATGTGGGTGTCACTTAGCCCAGTGACACCCGTGACAGACGCCCACGGAGACTCTCCTGTCGCAGGATGTGGAGAGGAGCAGGGGAGCCTTGAAGGGCTGGAGTGATGGACAATTACAGGCTGACTGGTGTGTGTGTGTGTAAGTCAGTCTGCACCGATGAGCCATTTCTGTCCCCCTGTGGTCTGGTCAGGTCAAGGTAATGGACACTGATTCGGGAAGTGAGATATAACTGTGATGGACAACAAAAAGTTGGATTGACTGACTCAAATCCTATGTAACTTTTGTTTATGTATTTTTAAGTTTGAGTTTTTCCCTCTTTCATATTACATAACAATGAAATATCCCTCATTCAAAAGATACACTTCACTTTTCAATCTCTTTGTATGGAGTCAGCAAGACTCTAACATTTGCTTTCTGAAAGGTTTGACTTGTTTGGGAAAGATTTTTTCACATAAGCGTGGAAGTGATTGGCAGACCCATTACCATTGGCTTGTAAGGTGGGAAGAACAATACAATCATCATAGTAATAAAGAGTGGTGGGTTGCGTGGCTAAAACTCTTTCATGGTCTGCTTGTCAACTAATATTGCTGCAATAAAAAGTTGGCATAGAAAACGTTTCAATGACAGTCAAAACCACAGCTCCACTTCATTATTCAGTCCTACAAGGTCTTGAAAAGCGTGTTTTTGTGCTGTAATGACTACAGGTATTTTTACAGAGAGCCTGATGATAGAGTGGCTACCATGGGGGACACATCAAATGTTTTGATAATGGAACTCTAAAATTTGAGTTTGATTAGCATGAAGCATCCAGTCAGACCCGATGTATACAGAAGAGATGTTGGTTACATCTGTGCAGAGCAGAGAAGCTTGAACAGCAATACAATACAATTGCAGGTGTTGTGTATTTGATAGTAAAGTTGAATATCTTTGCCTAACAAATAGCAAATTGGAAATTTAAATATGTGCCACCTTGATTAAAAGTTGAAAAGTGAAGTTTTTTTTTTTTACATACTTCAACAGAGATACATTTATATATAAGGAAAACAGCAGACTTTACAAAAATGACATGTGATTTTTAAAGCCTTTTATGCATCGTACGTCATCACACCTTCTGGTCGTTAAACTGAATGTGATCTGCAAACTTCAATCTTAAGTTAATAGAGATCTGACTGAACAATCCTGGCTGTCTCTGTGCTCTGCAGCAGGCATAAACATGGCTATTTTCTTCATACAAGTCTATAAAATACATCCATTGATTTGGTCTGGGAAAGCCAGGAACCTTTGGAGTCAGCAGAGCTAAACTAACAACAATTTCCAATCCTTTTTCGCCAGGTTTTTTCTGTCTGGTAACATTTAGAAATTCACTCTGTTGGAGATAATATCACTTGGATGAGGGAATTGCACAACCATTAAATTGGATTCAGTCATATTACTCGCTGTATTTTTAAAGTTGGTTATTTATCATCTGGATTTCAGGCTGAGCCTACAATGGCCCCACTAAGAGGTTGGAACTTTTCTCAGCAGAAATGTATAACAAGTGTGCTTCCTGGAAACAGGATTTTTGCAATCCTCTACTATAGAACCTTTTGAAAGGCTCTCAACATAATAAAATAGTTGATGGAATAATAATGTATTCATTTTGCAGATGATTTTATCTATAGCAATGTAAAGCACAAGGGTAGTTGAACCTGCAACCACTTGATCTGAAGGCAAATATCTCAATACCACTGAAACCCTTCCGGCTCAATAAAACTAAATTTAGAGCTGCAGTCTAACTGTGATAATCTTGTTTCTATCTTTCTACATGAAATTTATGAAAGATGTGTGCTAATCCTCCCCGGGATTCTTTTTTTTTTATTTTGTAACGTTTAGGTAAATGTGGGGTTAGATGTGCATGTGCAGTGGGCTGGGTAGCGTGCCAGGATAGATGTCCAAGCTGAGATGAATGTAACCTGGCTGTGTGACACAGCAGCAATCCTTGCTGTGCTTCCAATCTTCCATGTAAGAAAAGACACAGTAATTACATGAGGGTTCTCATTTAATGTCGAATTGATTCGGCAGTGTAACTTCAGGTCATCCTTGAACTAGATACTTAAAAATGAATAGAAGAACAGTGCCTTAAGTGAATTTAAAAATGCAGGAATAATTACACATATACTGCAAACTAATTAAGAAGCTCTGAACTCCTTGCCCCTCATTCCATTCTCTGTGTGATTAGGAATAATATTTCATACGTCCCAAAAGTCATTATTAATTTCTCCATTGCAAATGTACTGTGAACTGCAGTCCTTTTCTGGTGGAGACAAAAATGGACCTGTGACATCAGAAGAGAAAAAAGGTTACTATTTCAAAGTCTGCCTCTATATTTAATAGTAGAAAAAGTCTGGCAAGAAGTATGGGTATTTTTATAATTCAATGGTCATAATTTATTCGTGCTGTACTATGACTGTTTTTTTCACTGAGATTTTAGCCTTCTTTGGACGGCAACAGAGAGCAAGAGTTAGATCAAGAAAAGTGTTTAAACATTTTCATGTTGGTTCTTATCAGTTCAACCACATCAGAGTGACAGTTATTTGGTCTGATTGTAATTCAAGGTTAGCGGTTTCAAGTGATTGTCTTCAATTGAAATGATAAATACGATGTGATAAATGCACAATAAATAAATACCTGAATAAATTAAGAACACATTTTGAAAAATAAAAATGTTGGTCAATAAAATTATGACTTGTAATATTATAGAAATATTAATAACACAAGAAAAAAAATGTAACTGAATATTATTACAATATCACCAAAATAATACACAGACTAAATGCAGTTTTCTGCAGACATTCTTTTGTGCAGATTTCATTCATGGACAGTGTGGAGATCCCACACTCCAGCTGGAACATTTTCCAGATTCATTCAGCCAACTCCTCGTCTGAGTATGCTCTCAGGAGCCTTTCATGGTTAGAAAAGACAGGAAACAGAAAGACACATTTGCTGTAACTGAGGGCGTGAGACAAACCGGTGCTGTAGTCTGGAGAATTCGGCCTCTGAGCGCCTCAATCAGCACCATTAGCACACTCATTCCACCCCTGTGCAGCTTAGACTGTGTGTCGCCACAACTGGTGATGAAAACGACTCAAAGGAAAAACAGAAATATCAATGGTAACGTCTCCCACAGTGACACACAAAAGCAGCTGTGAGCGTGTGAGCCTATGTGTGTGAGCAGGACAGGTGCTGCAGGACCTGGGAGGACACACCAGGATGCAGCCAGGAGGAATCACAAGGGTTGTCTCTGTTGTCTCTGTCATCGATGTTCATAAACATCTCTGAAATGCTGCTAATCAAGGTTCAGCCAGAGGCTCACAGGACCAAGAGGACACAAACACACACATATGAACATGTTAATAAATTGAAGTGTTCCAATCATTTAAATACATGAGGAGGGAGGAGGTGAGGCAGTTGGCAGCCCTGGACAGGCTTATTCAGTGAATAAGGAGGATCAACCAATCCAATACATAGGGTTAGACAAACATAATAAGTGCTGAATCCAAAATTATAAAGTGTATATATACATACAATCAAGAATATATTAGTAAGAAAAAAAAAAATTGTAACCATTATTGGAAAAGCAAGGAAAGTTTTTTTTTTTTAAAGTTTTTTTTAAAGGTTGAAAATGTTAGCAGTGCAGTGACCTTATGCACTCTGTGACCTATGCACCGTCTCTGAATTGCTCCTCCCAAGGTTTCTTCAATTTTTTCTCCCGTTGGAAGTTTTTCTGGGAGTTTTTCCTTGTCTTCCTTGAGGGTTTAGGTTGGTTGAGGGGCAGTTCTATGGGCGTATGTGAAGCCCTTTGTGACATGCTTGCGTGTAAAAAGGGCTATACAAATACATTTGATTTGATTTGTAAAGTTCTCTCTTGGAAGTCACTTTGGATAAAAGCATCTGCGAAATGAATACATGTAAATATCAAGTTTTGACGTCCAATTATGTCAGGTTATCCTCCCTCATTGCTATGTCCCTGGGGCCCAACAGATCAAGTTGTGAGGCTTCCAATCCACTCCAAGCAGAACCACAAGGCCAGTATGAAGTGTCTTTACAGCCAATATGTTGTATGTTAACTAACTACTGAGTCTTCCAGCCTGAAACATTTAGCCTACACGAATATCTACATGGACACAACATTCGGATTCTGTTTCTTTCAACCCATTCTATCTTCTCTTTCGTCCCACTGAGCCATTAAGCAGGTCTGTGTGGTGCCGGGGCAGGTCTATCAATAAGCCCATCAGAGAGGAACATGAAAGGCTTCCTGGTCTTCTGGCTCAGGTCATCAGAGCCACATCAAACGCCAGGCCGTTAAGACCTGACAGGTCGTCCTAACGTTCTAGCAGGGACGGGTCAGGCTGTCTTTCATGTTGGCAAAATAACGTCCACAATGTCTGTCCTATTACCCACCCACTCACGGCTCTTTAAACGTCTGGAACAGAGGTTTCACTCTAAAGGAGGGTGCTTGGTATCGGTCATTGGTGCTGTTTGTTTATTTAAGACACTTGCTGTGTTGCTGTTGCCTTATAGAAATGATTAGTTTGATGGTGATGGTGACTCTGAACAAGCAGGCCCTGATTCCTGGTCCACATTTTGTTAAACTTTAAACCTTACCTAAACCTTTTATGCGTAAAAATATGACATTGCTTTGCTGTGACACCCAGAAAGACTGCATCTGCTGTTGACTCTAAGTACAGGGTCCAGGCTGCTTAAGACGGGCAGTTCTGCATTGGATGGGAACCACTATGTTGTCTAACACAATATTCAGTACCAAGCTCTCCAGCTGTGTTACCATTTCAAGGTTGAACCTTACAGGCAGGAGAACATGCCTGCTTCCTCTGAAGTCAAAAAGTCATTGTGTAGGCATTGCAGCTTTTTTCCATTACTGCATTTTAATTAGCGACACATTCTTGAAGATCCTCATTTTAATGAACAAAACTGTGTTTCAGCCGTGCCTATCGGACCACAAATCACCTCCCGTCTGACAGTAGAAAAGAAATGTAATTAAAAAGATATCACAAGGCTGTCAGTCTACAATCAGCTTTTCAATTACATTTCTTTTTAGATTTAAACTACTCAATCAGCAATACCCTGACACTGTTCAAACACCCTTACAGTGGGACGCTGTCTTTGGCAGCTCATTTCAACACTTGCCTGATGTGAGCATAGGTTTGATGAATGAGAATGCTGAAACAGGATATGCAAGAATAATAATTTGAACAAAGATAATACTGACACAGCTTAGATAATTGCTGAACAAAATGTATAGATGTATAGTATAGATGTATAGTATAGAGTCCAGATAAGAACAGGACCCTGTGTTTAACACACAGCTCACTGGTTCATGTTGGGATCCAGTAGAAAGACAGATGAAACCAACAATGATCATAAAGTCAATTCAGTCTGTGTCTGCTGGAGTCCTTTATACCATGACTTGTGTGTATTTCATTAGGTCCCAGTGGTAAAGGACTGGTAAAGGAATCACAATACAACCATCAAACAATCTGAACTCTACAGGTGATCTGCTAATTATCTGCAGCCTGCATTAGAAATATGGTGTAGAGTGTATTACTCTCTCATTTCTAATTGTCTGGTCAGGTTCTCTAATGCCAGAGGATTCCAATCAGACAGGATATGTCTGATGGTTTTAGTACAGTTATTCAGTGTCGCTGCATGAGCTGGTTTCATCCCTTAGTAGTCCGACGGTGTCATCTGTAAAGTCAGAAGTTTATGAAATATCTATTGACAACAAGCAGACCAGCCCTGGACAGGTTTTCAAGTCAGCTTTGAAACCAGACAAAGAATGATGCTTATTAACAGAAATCCTCGTCTTCTGCACCAGAAGCCCTTATGCTGTATTAAAATGTGAAATTGGTAGGCATACTTAATATAAACATTCATAGGAAAGTGCATCAATTTGTCGAAAGAGCCAAAACACACTTTGTATAACAAAGATTTGTTAAGGACAAGAGGCACCTGCAGTGACATCTTACTATAACATTTTCATAAAAGCAAGATGAGAGACAGACAGAGAGAGAGAGAGAGGCGGAGAGAGAGGCAGAGAGAGAGAGGCAGAGAGAGAGAGGCAGAGAGAGAGAGGAAACCTTGGAATCAAAGTGTCTGCCTGGAAGCTGGGTCCCTCTCTCGCAGACAGCTTGATTCACAGAGCAGCAGCCTTTTTACACGAAGGAGTCTCATTTCAGGGCCGACTAATTTCTCCATTATAGGTGCACAGTTATCCCAGTGTGACCAGGAATGCAGATATGGGAATCAAAAAAGGCAACAAAATAACAAAGCCCTTATTACTGCGAGGGAGGGGGAAAGAGGTTGCAGGGTGGAATAAAGGATATTCTCTGAAGGTTCTCTGTTCTTAATTGCTCTCTCAGACTACCAGTGAGGACTGTGAGGGGTAGATTAGTCTCCTCAAGGACATTGGTTGTGGATGCCTCTCTCTCTCTCTCTCTCTCTCTCTCTCTCTGTCACTCTCTTTCTGTCTCTCTCTCTCTCCTTACACACACCGTCATGTTTCTTCTGGAGCCACCACAGTCCTCTGCCTTTAATCATTCTATTTACATTCTCAATTAAGACTAAATATATGAATGTATTTTTTTTAAGGGAAATGGTAAATTGAGTATTTGGTTTGCAGTTTGATTTGTGAAATTCGATTTAAAATCTAAAAGTGTGTTGAGCAAATTTTGGTCATCTCATTGAAGGAGAGATACAATGTGCCATTATGCAAAAATATAAGTATAACATTTTCGAAGTGAATTATCACGTGTAAAAGGTTATTGTTGTTGGTGGTGCTGAATGGTATGACACATTTTGGTGAGTTAACTGAAGATATTTAGGGAGAGAGTGGAATCTGCAGCCTTTGTTTTTGAAGTTTTACCCAGAAGCCCGTGGCATCTCCAGAGCCCTCAATTGGATGTTTTTTTTTTTTCTTTTGCTGTTTCTGGAGTTTTCCCCCCATTAGAGAACTATCCCAGGATGCACTGCAACATTTGTCTCCATTAACAATTTAGGTTACATGAGGGCTGGGCATTCTGTGGACACCCAACAAAAAAGTTTCCTAAACCAATTACACCACTTGGAGCTAAAGAACAAGATAGAACCCTTGCTGTGTGTGTGTGTGTGTGTGTGTGTGTGTGTGTGTGTGTGTGCGCACGCCCGCGTAAGAGATAAAGAGTGAGCAAGAGAGAACAAGACCAAGAGGGAGAGAAAGATCCAGAAATGGTGTCATCTCATAATAGTCCTGTGCTGGTCGCAGCCCTGTGTTGCACACCACAGCACTAACGATCACATGACTGTAATGCAAAGGGTTTACCAAGGGAGAGTACTGGATACACAGTATAGCCCAATTTGTGTAACTCTGTGAAGTGTAAGCTAAGGCATTCCACCCTCCTGGTCAAGGTTAGGAATGGGCTGTTAGTTAGGCTACTGTGTCTTTCTACAAAATACAGAAATACCCACCAGACGATTTTTTTCCAAATTTTCAACGTTAAAATCAACTTTGGTAACAAGGCTGCTGTTTGATGTTCTGTTTCTGTCAGCAGTGTCTACCTGAACCTTCAAGGTGATGACTTCCCATCCTGCCTCATTTATCCTTCCTGAGTGTAATATGAAAAATGTATTTTTTTCCAATCTGCCCCACAATACTTTAGTTTTGACCCTGCCCCTGCCCCCTCATTATGATTCTGGTACATTTTCTTCTCCCTTCCCCCCTTACCAGTCCACTCTCACTGACCTACACAGACCAAACTCCATCATCCCATTATTATTATTTGATCAGAAACAGACCAGTGTTCTCCAAAGCAGTGCAGACACACACCTTCAATCCCTGACCCTGACCCTCGCATGTTTGAAACCAGACAACTCCACGCAGCAATGTTTCTACGATGGGTCATCATTTAGTCTCATCATTCCCAAAAAGCATTACTGTGAACAGTGGACTGGTAATTCCTGGACAGGTCTCCTAAAAGCTTTGCTCTGTGTGACAGTACCTTCAGAAAGCTGCACAGGAACAAAACACTGTTTTACAGAGGGGTTCCAGGTTACTATGTCAGTCAAACCATCTCAGGTTTTTATCACAAGATGTGTCTAATGGTTGTCCACTGTTTACGACAACCCTGGACATGGCTGGCGGACTGAGCGAGCCTAGCAGGCTGTGTACTTGAAAGGACAAGAGTTTGGAGAATGAGGCTTTCTGTCTGCGTAGGGTTTGAATAGGGCTGTCCACAGCTGTACACACCAGGAAGTGTTCCAGTCTCTGAGTTGGATCTTGGTAAGAGCAGATCAATTGTTAATTCTATTTGACAGTGACAGTTCTAGACAATCATGAGGGTATATGGTTTGCTTGTGTATGTATTTGTATATATACAGTATATATATATATATGCGTGTATGTGCATGTGTGTATGGTGTGTGTGAAGGACTCCCTGCACCTACAGTAGACAGTTGGGTGAAGGGCGGCTTGCCCACCTACCAGAGTGATCCTGCACTAATGAGTCCAATCATAAGTGGTTGTTGTGCCAGTGAACCCAGCTGGATGTGATTAAGTCTGCCTGACCTCCTACTGCCCTGCCCCCCAGGAGATGCCTGGAGACACTGCGGCCAAGGAGAGGCCAGCCAGGACAACCCACCTGACAGCTCCTCCTGCCTGTATCCAAGCACACACACACCCCACACACCCCACACACATACACACTCACACACCACACACCCTCACATACACCCACATGCACCCACACCACACACACAACACACTGCAGCACATACACACACACTGCAGCACGCATACACACAGACACGATCAGCGCTCTGACGATCAGCGCTCTGTCAACCACCTGCCAAATCCAACCGTGGCCTGCAGCCAGCCTGGTCTGGGGGAGTAGAGACGGGAGGACTGAAGGGTAGAGATGGTCCTGGAGATATCAGACTGGAGGGTAGAGATCATCCTGGAGATATTAGACTGGAGGGTAGAGATCGTCCTGGAGATATCAGACTGGAGGGTAGAGATGGTCCTGGAGATATCAGACTGGAGGGTAGAGATGGTCCTGGAGATATCAGACTGGAGGGTAGAGATCGTCCTGGAGATATCAGACTGGAGGGTAGAGTTGGTCCTGGAGATATCAGACTGGAGGGTAGAGATCATCCTGGAGATATTAGACTTGAGGGTAGAGATTGTCCTGGAAATATCAGACTGGAGGGTAGAGATGGTCTAGGACATATCAGACTGGAGGGTAGAGATCGTCCTGGAGATATCAGACTGGAGGGTAGAGATCGTCCTGGAGATGTGTGATGAGGTGTTTAGGTACCATCCTCTCCAGATCCACACTTTCACGACCAGGCATGGTGCTGCTGAGCCCAGACCCTGATTAAGATTTCTGTCTAAGGTAATTGGAAGTGGCAGTTTTGTGCTTGGAGACAGGTGCATGAGGAAAGGAGTTTGATCATTTTCTGGCAGCATTAATAATATCATGGAGCCCCCCCCCCGCTACACACACACACACACATGATACACACATACGTATTTACAGTATGCATGCTCACACTAATTTCTCAAAGGATTCCAGAGGTAATCTCACAGGTTTGTGCCCTTAACATTTGACCTTTGAAGTTCACGCAATTGGTTTGATAATGGTGTCGCGCTTAGTCATTCTTCAGAGCATTAAAGGTTGTAAGGGTCTCTCAAATTGAGTGCAGACCTAAAGTAGGCCATCATACTGTAGCTGCTGTTTACGTATGGAAATCTGCGTGGTTCGTCTCATACCTCCTGGGGCTGCGTGGGGGTTTTGTCACTACACAGTCTTAAGGGAACATGAAATACGGTGGTGTGTGAACAAGTGTAGGCCATCTTCCACTGGGCAAAAAAGCAAGAAATTCGACAACAAAAAAGAAGATGACACAAAGAGATAACACAAAACATCTGCATAGCCATGTGGAGGCACACACACATAAAGCCCACATCCACATCCACACAGAAGCATGAACTAGTCAGGGGGGCCTGTGGGGGTGTAGCAGCCCAGGGGGAAGATTGAAGAGGGGGGGTACATATTGTGGCCCGGGTAAAAGCAATAAAAGCAGTCTTAACATGTGGCCCTTGCCACCGATTCAATATGTATTTGAACCACATGAGGTCTGTGTGAGGGGGGGTGGGGGAGTGAGACTCTCTGTAAACATGCACATTGATATGTCATGCGAAAAAGATGTAACCTCTGGCCCTTGAATCCAGTTCAGAAATATCGCTGGCAACTCCAACAGGAGTTTGGCCATAGAGGGAGAGGCTCAGTGTGTCTCTGAATGTGGTCACAGCGAGGTCTC
Source organism: Hypomesus transpacificus (assembly GCF_021917145.1). Lineage (NCBI taxonomy): Eukaryota > Metazoa > Chordata > Actinopteri > Osmeriformes > Osmeridae > Hypomesus > Hypomesus transpacificus. The sequence goes on from NC_061060.1 coordinate 394,206, forward strand.
CAACCTTTACAAACACACTGCAGCCTCAAGGTGTTTGGGCTTGTGCTTCTGTGCCGCGCCAGTAAACACATCAGCCCTGCAGACATCCTCTCATGTGAGGCTCCTGAACTCTATTTCAGCCTCAACTTCTAAACTGAACATTTAGGTTGAAGGTGGGACGTCACATTGAGGACCTGCCACCACCTCTGTTCTGCTGAGCACAAAGGACGTGCAACGCCTTCATCCTGCTTCACACAGCGACCATGAGGCAGATCGACAACAGCTTTCTGCTTCTCTCCAGCTCGCACAAAGAACAGAAAGATCTCTATTATGAAGCCTTGAGATTAAACCGCCTTATGGCATCTTTTATATAAAAAAGCACCAATATGAGGTTGAACCTTGGGCCTGCCACTTCACCAATCAATGGGCCGTGATTAAGGGGATGTGTTCTGGTCTGGGTCGGGTGCAGTCTGAGCACTTAGCGGTGCCCTACGCAAGCACACACAACCAGGCTGTTACTCCTCTCACACGGTGAGTCATGCATCATAAGCCCTGAATTCGCTGAGGGGCTAAGTCACATAAACACAAAGATGACAGAGACGGAGAGGGAGAGAGAGACCTGAGAGGAGAAAGAGCGATGGAGAGGGAGAGAGAGAAAGGGAGAAATGAGTTAGAGAGAAACAGAGAGAAAGAGATGAGGAGAAAGAGGGAGAGAGACAAAGGGAGAGAAGAGTGAGAGAGAAACAGAGAGAAAGAGATGAGGAGAAAGAGGGAGAGAGACAAAGGGAGAGATGAGTGAGAGAGAGAGGGAGAGGCGAGAGTACCTGTTTGTGGGATGGTGGAAAGTGAACATCAGACCAAGCATAAGGTATAGTCTGAGAATTTGTAATTAAGCCAGTGAGTGTATGTATGTGTGTCAGATATTTGATTGGAGATCCCTTCCAAAGAATAAAACAGTTGTATAATGAAACAATAGAATAATGAAAGTATTCTTGCTAGTGTATAACAGAACAAAGGCCATACTGCAGGAAGTCTACACATCTGTAACAAACAGTAACTTAGATGAGTGGCTTGATTTGATGTTCACAGAAGGAGAAAAAACACCTCCAGCGTTTTATTAGATCTTGGGGTGGGGAGGGGGGAACAAAATGTAGCAATCTGAAGCACAACAGTAGTCTTGCTGGGAGCAGAACTATCTGTTAGGACCCCCCCTCTCCCTCCTGCCTGCGTGGAATGATGGGACTTCTGGCAGCAGCCTTCTGACAGGTCAATTATTCCAGCTGAATTACAGTGTATAATATCTAACCCAGCCCTATGAGCAGAGATTGAAACACCCTAAGGGTAAAACACGCCATTTTCTATATATTGGATTTCTTTTCTTTTTCTTTTCTTTTCTTTTTTTCAATTTTTTTGGCTCAAAATGTTTCTCCGGGACCCACAAAATCGTTCAGTCGGATACTCAAACATATAACACACGTGTTGGGTGTCCTTTTTTAGGACACATGGTTGTTGAATGCTTGTAATTCCAGCTTTGTTGTGTTTCTGCATTAGTTCTGATATGGGAGGGGTTCTGTAGGACATTACCAGGCTCTCTCAGAGGAAGCCAATACTGCTCAGATGATTGCCTCAGGCGAGAGAATAAGGGGGCCAAAGCCAGAGAAGAACATCAAATCCCAGGCTTCCACCATGCCTGTTTGCAGTAACAGCACATTTCCTGTTCACAAGCTCGCTAGTCGGCCATTACGGAGCCAACAGTGTTGGCCATTACGGAGCCAACAGTGTCGGCCATTACGGAGCCAACAGTGTCGGCCATTTTGAGGTGAAACCACCCAGCGGCCGGATCAGCACTGCCATGAACAACCCAACAGGATCACCGACTTTGAGAAGAACACTCCAAAGTCATCTGCGTCGCTTCACAGAGTCTGACCTTTCCTTGGCACGGCTTCTTCTGGAGTTCAGCATGGCTTCCTAGATGGGGCATGTTGAAGCTGTGTGTGGTCACAGCCATGTTGAGGCGCGCCCTCACGGTGTGCCCACCACCAGCAGGGCTGTGTGTGGTGGAGATGCGGGGCTGGGGGGCCAGGCTGGGGAGCAGGTGTGATCGTCGGGCTTGAGTGTTCTCAGCAGAGCCTCCTGGACATGAGTGGAAGCGGAGCCTCGGCTGGAACTTGGGATGAGGCTTTGTCGGGGTCGACTGGGGTTCGCGCCGCATACAAAGACCGTTCTGTTGCTTCTCAACTGAAGCAGGAAATAATGAAAGACCCTGAGCCTCACCCACACAGAATTGGTTCTGTCCAGATCTGGGTGACAACTCTTCTGTTTCCTCCTGTCTATCTCAACACTTAATCTATTCTGATTGTTTTTTTTTATCTTCTGCAACATACTGTAAATACAATGTAATTTATATTCTAACATTATAGGAATCTGCAGAGTGTGTTAAGAGATGAAGCTAGGCCTTCTCTTCTAGGAGGGAGGAGACAGTCACTGCGTTTACATGATAGTATCAATTCGAATCTAGCTTCATTCGGATAATGCAAATTTTTGGGGCAACTGCTATTATCCGAATATATATGGCAGTGAATAAACTGAATCATTGACCGAAAGCATGTCATATCCCAGTACGATACATGGGACTGTTTTCATTAGAACTAGTGGTGATACAGCCCTTTCTGCTAGAACTATTGGCTCACGTTGTTTGTTTGTTTCTGCCGGGCCGGCTCCCGGCAGCGACAACTTATCGTCTTTTTCGACTTCCAGGTCACGACCTGGGAGGGAGGGAGGCGGGATCTCAAGCATGCGCAAAAACGCTGAGTCCAGTTCAGAGTCCAATTCACCGTTTACAAGCATTCGATGTCCGAATTATCAACCGACTCGGATCGAGTTATCTCGGGGTGTCGATTGGATCGTAGTCGGACCGCAATTATTCGAACAAGTAACAGATAATTCAATTTCAGTCCAAATAAGCCAGTAATTTGAATCCATGTAAACGCAGTGAATAAGAGAAAAAAGGAAACCGGAGAGCGAAGCTCTTTAATGTTACATCCTCTGGGATCCCAATGGCTCTTCCTTCCCTCCCCTCCCCTCCCTCACTGCTCCAGCGCTGATGGAAACCCCCAGCCGCCTCCCCTAAGACAACAAACTGTTTAGCAAAAAGAGCTCCTTTTCGCCAGGAGCCAGGATCACAGTGTACCCAGTTAACGACGGCATTTATCAGGAGCTGGAGGGAGGCACTGCATTCACAGAATTACTCCTAAGCATCTCACAGTGTGAACTTTATGACATGCAAGAGATGAAAATATGCCATTTTATCATTGCAAGGTCCCCACTCCCAACAGTGGAAAATAAAGTGTTCTTCTCGGAAACACGTCTTTCTTCTTCCTGTTTGTGTTGATCAGCGAGGGCAGAATCGGGGTGTTGATCCTCCAGCATGTCCTGATCTCCCCTTCCACAGCTAGAAACACAGAGGAGGGCAAATGATGATTAGGAGAGACGATACAAACAAACTTGTTTCTTCTGGCTTCTGTTTGTGTTCAAGCCTCAAGCTCAAATAGCAAGAAAACCCACATCTGGGTTCCCCTAGAGATATTATTGCCATTAATCTGTCTGTCACAGTGCAACATCATGAGTCAGGTGTATCTGTGAATTGTAATGTGACGGTATCACGGTCGATTCAAGGAGACACAAGCATGTCATTGTTGAACAAACGTCCAGAGCTTCTGATGCATTAGGAGAGTCAAAGTGTCGGTAGATTACGACCCACTTACACTGGTTTAGGTGAAGATGAGGTGGATCTTGAACAATACGTAACATTGCAGTGATCCGAGAAACAGAAGTGAGCCATTAATTGCTTTGTAGCATGACCACCCTGCCTCACTGTCAGTAGCCTGAGCTTTAGCTATTTTTCGATGCAGCTCTCAGACAGGCCTGTGTTTGTGTCACTCACCTCATGACACCCCCGCTTCTCCAGCTCTCAGAGTTTGCTGTGTTATGTCTCTCTAACATGCTTCACTTACCTGCAGACAATCGTGATGAATCTCCCTTTCTACGTTTTATAATCTGCAGTAGAAGTAAAAACTACTGTCATGCAGTGGACTCTGGAATGGTTTACATAAACATGTGATGGTCTGGATGGGGACGTCATTTGTTGATGCCATAAAAGTAATCGCCTGCTAATGTTTTTGACATTAACGGGAGATAAAATCTCAGCAAAGCTTGCGTCGTTAACCACACTAGAGTGGAGATGCTAGAAGCTTTCACGCAACGGGCAATGATCCCTCCATTAGAGTCTGAATCTTTCAGCAGTGGGCCAGCTTATGTCACAGACAATCATGTTACATTAAACATTTAGATATTTATCATTAACATTCGGAGAAGAGGCTCTAATGTGATCATGCTAATGCAGAAGCCTTTCAAGACTGAGGGGGAGAGGGAACAACCAAAGAAGCCTTTCAAAACTGAGGGGGAGAGGGAACAACCAAGACTGGCTGTCTTGAAGGGGATGCAGGGTCTGTGAGGGTGTGTGTGTGTGTGTTTCTGTGTGTGTGTGTGTGTGTGTGTGTGAGGGTGTGTGAGGGTGTGTGTCTGTGTGAGGGTGGGTGTGTGTGTTAAGGCGGATGCATTTCACAATTTATCAGGTTGGCCTCCTTGTTCTCATTTACCAGCTGAGTGGCCGCCTGGCAGAGAGAAGGATTCTCCTCCGGGTCACGGAAACATCCGGGGAGGAGAGGGGAGAGAGGAGAAGGGAGAGGAGGAGGGGAGAGAGGAGAAGGGAAGCGGAGAGGGGAGGGGAGGGGAGGGGAGAATCCTCCCACACACGGGCACAGCAGCAGATACACAGCAGAAATGAAACAGCCTCAAATGCACAATCCATATTCACCAAACATGACATTGTGTGACTTATGTCACTGTTACCAATTATGACACAAAAATGATACAGCCATATCCAATCAAAGCATCTGGTAGTACCCACTCTGACTGCATACATGCATAATAACGCAAATAAGACAGGTTAGGGTTAGGATAGACTGACAGCATGTCAGACAGACAGGCAGGCAGGCAGGCAGGCAGGCCCTGCTCCTGCAGTGACCCTCTGGGTTTGTGTTTCAGTCCTGGTGTGTCCCAGCTGTCTCTCTTTCCCTCTGTGTGTGGGGGGGGAGGAGGAGAGGGGGAAGGAGTGGGGGATCACTCCAGGGCTTCTCCCCAGCTCCAGCCAGCTCCACATTACAGCTCATTAAACAGCAGCTCTACTCCAAAGAGCTGCAATATGTCGCTCATCTCCTGGCTGTCTGAGGTGCAGTGGGGAGGAGCTCAGTGATATTCATCACATCACTCCTCTGTGGATCTCAGAGAAGAGAGTGCACAGGCTTGCTACTGGATCACAGTCTAGGAGTTCAGCTTGTCTTCAGGGAGTTTGTCTTGTTCCCAAGGCCACACTGTCTCTCCACATCTATGCGTGTGTGGCTTCCAGTCAGCTATCTGTTCAGTTGAACAATGCCAAAGTTAGCTTCATGTTCATAGTCAATGATTCTGAGTGACCAGTGTTTGTTTTAAAAGTGTGTATGTGTGTGTGTGTGTGCGCGTGTCTATACGTCGTAGAACACACTGGCCCACACAGACGTGACTGAAGCAGTTATGCTGCCATGAAAGCTGGGATGGTCTTGGGCTCTTCAGGAGCCCACCTCTGCCGAGGAGGCCAGAGCGTGGCCAGAGGGGGCCAAAGGGGGCCAAAGGTGGCCAGAGCACGGCCAGAGTGGGCCAGAGCGCGGCCAGAGAGGGACAAAGGGGGCCAGAGCGCGGCCAGAGGGGGCCAGAAGGGGCCAGAGCGCGGCCAGAGAGGGCCAAAGGGGGCCAGAGAGGGACAAAGGGGGCCAGAGCGGGCCAGAGAGGGCCAAAGAGGGCCAGAGCGTGGCCAGAGGGGGGCCAGAGCGTGGCCAGAGGGGGGCCAGATGGGGCCAAAGGGGGGCCAGAGGGGGCCAGAAGGGGCCAGAGAGGGCCACATGGGGCCAGATGGGGGCCGCTGTCCAACAAGCCAAGCCGTAAAGAAGGACAGATTAATTTTTCATTGTGTGTTCGTCTGTGAGATCTGTTAGGTAAACCTTCCGAAACATTTTTTCTTTTCGGCTTCTGCCTTCCTCCATGGTCGTTCCGTAAACTACCTTACGTTTGTTGTGTGTGATACCCAGGAAACGAAAAAAGGCACTCACTGACAATACATAATATTGATTTATGCAAATAAATCTAAAGCAGCGAGCCTGGCTTTACAATGTAAGAAGTACATGGTACAGATATTTGTGTAAAAAATTTAATGAGTGAAAGTTAAAAGTTGTCTGAAAAAGAAATAGGGAAGTAAAGTACTGATACCCAGGGGAGCCGCCAGGAATTTTCGGCCCCATGAAAAAAATAAAGGTTATCATTTCTATTAGTTTAGCAATTTTTGGGAATTGTCTTAACATTTCCCCCTTATACGGCGCCCCTGCTGATACCAGAATAATCTACTTAAGTACAGTAACAAAGTATTTGCGCCCTTTGCAGATAAATCTGCTGGAGATTTGTCTTCATTCAGGGATGCGAGAAAGGAACCTTCTAAAGATAGGAGCCATGTGCCCCATGTGGCTGGTCAGTCTGTAGAAACAGCTCATCTGGGAGGTCAGTCTGTAGAAACAGCTCATCTGGGAGGTCAGTCTGTAGAAACAGCTCATCTGGGAGGTCAGTCTGTAGAAACAGCTCATCTGGGAGGTCAGTCTGTAGAAACAGCTCATCTGGGAGGTCAGTCTGTAGAAACAGCTCATCTGGGAGGTCAGTCTTGCAGCACACAAGACAAACAAAAGAAAGTAATGACGAGCAATCAGAGACCCCAAAGCAGAGTCCCGCTGGGATCGTTCCCAGGGCTGTGGGAAGAACGTTCGGGTCAGGATATCTCTCCAGATCTGCCATGTGCAGCTTCACATACAGCTGGGGCCTTGTGAGGGGGGGGGGGGGGGGGGGGGGGGGGGGGGGGGGTAGAGGCTGGGGGGGTAGAGGCTGGGGGGGGGTTGGCTAGAGGCTGTGGGAGCATGTTTATACAGGGCACATAAATGGTTTCCTGTGGGAATGAGCCCATTCCAATTATATCTTTGGAAAACAAATAGAGAGAAACAGAAAGAGTGAGAGGAGGGAAGAGAGAGAGAGAGAGAGAGAGAGAGAGAGAGAGAGAGAGAGAGAGAGAGAGAGAGAGAGAGAGAGAGAGAGAGAGAGAGAGAGGGGGGGGGGGGGACGTTTGTTTAAGGAAAATGTATTTCCAAACGGTTGTTTTCAGATTGTCACCAGGCTGAGGAAACATGGAAACATTATTTATATCTGTTTCAATCCGTGTTTGGCTTGTAAGGTTGAGGCCACAGCTACACAAACAGTTTCTGTGGCTTTGAGCAAGTACAACAAGCTCCCTCCCTCCCTCACCTCACCTCACCTCACCTCCACCAAAATGCTGCTTTCCATTTATACTCCCATTAGCTATTTCCGCTGTCATCCATTATTCTTGAATTTAGAGGTTGCTGCACAGCTATGATGAGCTATCCATCTGATTTTGTATGCGTACATATAGAAGTGACATTTTGCCACGGTTCTAACTGCATTTGGCATTTTTCTAAAAGTTACTGGTGAATGCACTCAAGAATACAAGACACTGACAAGCATATGATGACAAGAAGGTTTAGAAATGGTTAAGAAAATGCTATTTTTCATAAGATAAAGTTATTTTATAGACACCCAAAATACATCTTATGTACTGTTTGTGCAACTAAGGAAAGTGGGTAAATGGAATTTAAGTCTGGATCATCTATCTTTAAGTATGATTCATTTTCATCTATTTCATCTAATGATATGAAAAAAGAGCACTTTACATCCTGCAAAAAGGAAGGGGAGGGAAATGTTCTGAAACACAGATAATTAGAAAATTCAAGAAACAGAAGTGAGGGAATGTGGGGAAACTACATCTCAGCCAGAACGGTTCAATTACCTTGTCATTTTCAATATTAAATTGGAATAAATGTTTTATCGTATAGAAGATGATCTCACCCGATGTACAGCTGTGAGGAGGCAGTGTTGTCAGGAGCAAGAGATGTGCAGCAACCCTGAACAGTGGAGCAAGAGATGTGCAGCAACCCTGAACAGTGGAGCAAGAGATGTGCAGCAACCCTGAACACTGGAGCAAGAGATGTGCAGCAACCCTGAACAGTGGAGCAAGAGATGTGCAGCAACCCTGAACACTGGAGCAAGAGATGTGCAGCAACCCTGAACACTGGAGCAAGAGATGTGCAGCAACCCTGAACAGTGGAGCAAGAGATGTGCAGCAACCCTGAACACTGGAGCAAGAGATGTGCAGCAACCCTGAACAGTGGAGCAAGAGATGTGCAGCAACCCTGAACACTGGAGCAAGAGATGTGCAGCAACCCTGAACACTGGAGCAAGAGATGTGCAGCAACCCTGAACACTGGAGCAAGAGATGTGCAGCAACCCTGAACACTGGAGCAAGAGATGTGCAGCAACCCTGAACACTGGAGCAAGAGATGTGCAGCAACCCTGAACACTGGAGCAAGAGATGTGCAGCAACCCTGAACACTGGAGCAAGAGATGTGCAGCAACCCTGAACACTGGAGCAAGAGATGTGCAGCAACCCTGAACACTGGAGCAAGAGATGTGCAGCAACCCTGAACACTGGACCAAGAGATGTGCAGCAACCCTGAACACTGGACCAAGAGATGTGCAGCAACCCTGAACACTGGAGCAAGAGATGTGCAGCAACCCTGAACACTGGACCAAGAGATGTGCAGCAACCCTGAACACTGGACCAAGAGATGTGCAGCAACCCTGAACACTGGACCAAGAGATGTGCAGCAACCCTGAACACTGGACCAAGAGATGTGCAGCAACCCTGAACACTGTCAGACAACTCACTATGTTCATGCACATTGACATACTCACAGGCAGGGAAAACACTGAAAATCAACACACACACTCACACACACACACAAATAGCATCAAAAAAACTGGAGAGTAATCGAAGTGGATTTATAAGTCCATGCTCTTCTCTTGTGTCCACTGTGTTCCTCTGGCCTCTCCTCGATAAACACGCACATCCCTCCCCTGACCCCTCCTGCCCCTAACCTGGAACATTTACCCACAATGCACTCAGTTTGCAATGATAATAAAAGTAATCTCAATTCAAATGTCACAGGCAGCTAGAAGAGCTGAGATTTAAATGAAAGAAATGGTTTCAGGCCCGCTGGCAAATGTTTTTGTCGCATGGAGGATTGAAAAAAAAAGCAAGTGTAGCCTGTCACCTTCAGAGCTGCTGTTCATTATGTTTCCATCCAAGAGGTATCAAGATTCCCTTTTGCAGGGTTACATCTACTTGAAACAGGTTTCGCAGCGAGACTGGAAGAAAACAAAAGTTGTCTTCCTAACGGAGCAGCTCCAAAACAAGGTGGTGTGTGTCAGAAAGCTCCAAGATGACCCATGCTGGTCCAGACCACCCCTCTCAGGCAGAGATGAATGATGTCGTTTTCAGATGAGATCATTTCACATCTGTCTGGAGGTTAGAAGTGGAAGCAGAGTCTGCACTGCAGTACTGTATATCCCTAGCAACTGGAAATATTTCAGGGATTCTTTACAAAACACCTTAATACAGTAATCCTGCAGGATGCAGTTGACCTACCATAAAGTCAGAGTTAAAACTACATTGCTTTTTATTTGGCATGCCCGATGCCCTTTACGACACACTTTCACACAACATAAAACTTTCTTATTAGCATTTAGTTCAACCCAAACAGTTCCTCCCTTTACAAATGGGTTTCTCCAACTTTGTATGATTTGGGCCTGACTTTATGATGAAGCCAGTCAGTGTATTGAAGGCTAATCCCCCCACAGGTTGTTGCAGTGGGTACACACACACTGAGTCGGTAATCCCTGAGCCCACAGCTGAGCCCATCCTGATCGTGGACACAGCGTCCGTGTCCACACCTCCACGGCTGGGTGAATCCTATTGGGTCAGGCAGCTAGAGCAAACAACCCTTTAACTAACTGGAACCTTCCTGTCCTGAGCAGAGCCAGAGAGAGAGAGAGCTGTGTCTAAATGGCATAGCAATGTGACCAAACAATTGTCTCTTTTATTTACCGGTAGGATCTTTGATGTTAAAAGGCCGGTTGCAGGGCTGGTTAGAGGGCGGATTCTGTTGGCTGGGGAACGGATGGTGAGCGGGGAAGGCTCCAGTGAACTGTGTGAGGTGCGGATGCTTAAGCAGGTTTGGGTGTTAAATCTTCCAGAACCCGTGACGAGGGCGTTCCTCCTCCTCAGTGATGTCTCCTTCAGAAGAACACACAGGGACTGACCTGACATTTCCACACTCTTGACTGGAGACCTTATGGATGACATTTGCGCGGGTCGTCTCACGGACGAGGATCAGTGAGGCCGCGGGGGAAGGGGGGGGGGAGGGAGGGAGGGAGGGGGGGGGGGGGGGGAGGGGGGGGGGGGAGGGAGGGGGGAGCCCTCGGGAAACAGGCTGGTGAAGAGAGGGGGAAGCTGGGAAATGTCAGGAAAAGCCTCAGGAGGAGGCCCATCCCAGCCTGTGCTGTCTCTCTACGTCAGCAACTCTTGATCACACGTTGTGCTCTCGTTGTTATTACATGGATCTTACTGTCATTCATGACACAATTCAATATATTTTTCACCTGTACAATTTGACTGAAATGCCAGCTTTTGACCGATGTTTAATGAACTTAGGCAAGATTTTTCAAGTCCAGCCCTCTCCGCTGAGTTGGGGAACATGAAACGTCTGGAACAGCTGTTGGTGTCAGCTCACCTAGTACAGTGTCACACGTTTGCCAACAGACGGGGAGAATACCGACACCACAGCAAATACCAGCTGCCAGTCCCAGAGTACCTGACCTTTTCTGCTTTTCTTAACCCTTAAAACAACTGTGGTTTCTTGAAGTACCTCCAGCTGTATGGCTGTCAGGTATAATCGCCAACTCTATTTGTCACAAGAGAGAGATATGAGATTGAGACTATTACTGTTATATTGATTAACACAGATAACCCCGGGCGCTACCACCATCAGACTTGTGGTCTGGGTTTAGTCTCCTGGAGACAGGAAGTGATGTGACCCTCTCCAGGAGTAGGAGTCCCATTCATCCAGAAGCTCAAAGGCAACACGCTCATCAGGATGCATGCAGCCACAGAGCAGCTAGTACGAGTGGACCAGCTCCCTCTGCAGACTCCACTCCCTCCCTTCTCCATCTTCCACTTGTTCTGTGACTAATGAAGGAAACTTTTCACCTGTGTCGAGGCCCCTCGGAGCACACGGTTTATCAGTCCAGCGAGCTGCTTGGATGACAGCCAGATGGTGCGTAGCTTCAGCTGCTGCAGCACAGGCATGGCTGCCAGCAGAGGACACAGTCCCATGGCTGTGGAGGACACCGTCACATGGCTGTGGAGGACACAGTCCCATGGCTGTGGAGGAGGACACAGTCCCATGGCTGTGGACGACACAGTCACATGGCTGTGGAGGACACAGTCACATGGCTGTGGAGGACACAGTCACATGGCTGTGGAGGACACAGTCACATGGCTGTGGAGGACACAGTCCCATGGCTGTGGAGGACACAGTCCCATGGCTGTGGAGGACACAGTCACATGGCTGTGGAGGACACAGTCCCATGGCTGTGGAGGACACAGTCACATGGCTGTGGAGGAGGACACAGTCCCATGGCTGTGGAGGACACAGTCACATGGCTGTGGAGGACACAGTCCCATGGCTGTGGAGGACACAGTCCCATGGCTGTGGAGGAGGACACAGTCCCATGGCTGTGGAGGACACAGTCACATGGCTGTAGAGGACACAGTCACATGGCTGCCAGCAGAGGACAGTCAGCCCGTGTCTCCTCCTGTCTCCATGTTTAGTTTTTTTGGCAACAACGGACAGATGTAATTTGTTAGACGCCATCAGAAGAGTTACAGTGAGGAGAGGAAACTAGCTGGGGTGTGCAGAACCTGAACGATATCTCTGCCGTGCTCTTCTCCACCAGCTGTCACTCAGACCACAACAGACAACCGGAAACAAAACAAATGTATCCAGCATTCAGTCCTTTCAGGAGTATTGGCAGCATGATGTGTTTGAACAGAGCCATGCCATTCTCCTGGGAGATCAGTGTGAAAGCACCTGCCCAACAGAGGTGCCCTCTCACTGTGATGGGTGACATCTGAAATCTTCATTTGGAGCCCAGGGTATACAGGAAAATAATGCATTGCTGATATGTGTTTATTTGTGTTTGTCACTGGGAGGTTTGTGCCCTTTAGCTGAAACTTGGGTGTTCTGTTTTCTGTTTGCTGTTCAGATCTGCACTTCTGAGAGAATGAGTTAGTGCTGATGAGGTCACTGAACATTGCGTGGCTCAGGGTCATCAGAGATAACAGTATCCTTGTTCATTTAAGAGTTGAATACGTTACCATGTGCTCGATCCATCTCACAGTCAGGTAGCAGTCTGAACCACTGTTCAGTCAAAATGACTAAACTTGTCAAAAGGCAACACAGTACCCCCTCATCCAATAAAAACTATGAAATGAAAAAGCATATATCTGTAAAAGTGCAGATAATTTGGTGTAAAAATAAATAAAAAAGTGTAATAATTAGCTAAATAATCAGAAGCCATAGAATTTTATTCAAACACTACCTAGAAAATAATTGCAGTATTATTTTCACTCTCAATTAAGTGGCTAAGGCTTCTTACAAGTGTAAAATGTTAATCCCTTTTCTAAATCCCGTATAATTTAATGCAAAAGAAATCAAATAAATAATGGGGCCTCACTTCTCTATTTGTCCTGGTGAAAGGGTTTGATATGGGTGATTAGGTGAGCGCAGTGTGAAGAAGCTCATTAGGGCGGTGGCATCAAACAGCACTACAGCCTTGGCACCTTGGCTCTGCCACCTCCGTAATCCTCCATCTCACCCCTTCACCCCACTATCTCACCACTTCACCCCACCATCTCACCCCTTCACCCCACCATCTCACCCCTTCACCCCACCATCTCACCCCTTCACCCCACCATCTCACCCCTTCACCCCTTCATCTCACCCCACCACCTCACCCCACCATCTCACCCCATCATCTCACCCCATCATCTCACCCCTTCACCCCACCATCTCACCCCTTCACCCCACCATCTCACCCCTTCACCCCACCATCTCACCCCTTCACCCCACCATCTCACCCACCACCACCTCACCCCACCATCTCACCCCACCATCTCACCCCATCATCTCACCCCATCATCTCACCCCTTCACCCCACCATCTCACCCCATCATCTCACCCCTTCACCCCACCATCTCACCCCATCATCTCACCCCTTCACCCCACCATCTCACCCCACCATCTCACCTCTACACCCCACCATCTCACCCCTTCACCCCACCATCTCACCCCTTCACCCCACCACCTCACCATCTCACCCCACCATCTCACCCATTCACCCCACCATCTCACCCCTTCACCCCACCATCTCACCCCTTCACCCCACCATCTCACCACCTCACCCCACCATCTCACCACCTCACCCCACCATCTCACCACCTCACCCCACCATCTCACCCCACCATCTCACCCCTTCCCCCCCAACATTTCCATCCAGGGAGCAGGGAGAGAGTGGAACGGCCTCTGATTGATTCTCATCTCATAAAGGAGATGAAGCAAGATATATAGCTAGGTAATCAGCATCAATTATTAAGTATGATAAGCTCAATTAAGAAGCTAAATGTCGCTTTGTGCCTCGAAGCGAGACAGGAGTCATGGGTTTGATGTGTTGGAGAGTCGATGGGGGTGGGCCTGTGTGGTACAGGTGCTCCAGACTTATGGAGGAGACAACCTCAACTCATTTCAGCCCTTTAATAAGTGTAGATGTGGAGAAAAAACCTTTTGGGACTGAAGGTCGGTGTCTACGAGGTGAGCAAATCAAATCAAATGTATTTGTATAGCCCTTTTTAAGGCCGATATATGCTTCTGCGTTTTTCGAAAAACGGACACATGGGAACGCCCTCGTCTCCGTGGAACGCCCTCTACAACCTCTTTGTCAGCCCCCGTAGAGCCTCGAGAGCTTGACGTGCACCTCCTTTATTTTGTAACTGTCCGTTGTAGCTACGGAGAGCTACGGAGACCCCCTTGGCTGTGATTGGTCAGTATTAAGTACCGCTTGCGTCAGGGGTAGGGGCGGGGTTGCCGTGATAGCAGGACGAACAGAATCCTTTGACCGCCATTGCTTGTAAAGTTTTTACAACTCACATTTCAGCTAAACGGTACATGTAAATCAGAATCTGAATTAAAATGTGATGAGAAATGGGCAGTGTAGTTGCTGAAAATGTGCGTATTTTATTGATGGAACGGCTAATTTGTAAATTTGCTCCGACCTTTCGGTAACCTAGGTAAATAAACACTCAACGACGTCTAAACAAAAAACCGTTGCGCCACCTACTCTTCTGGCGGTGAATTGTTTTCAGCACCCACAGCCTACGGAGAACCATAAACGCTGTCTATCCGTCCGTATCCGTGCGTATCCGTGCGCCCGCCCATCCGTAAACGGAGACGCAGAAGCATATTTCGGCCTTTACACACAAGCATGTCCCAGAGGGCTTTACATACGCCCATGGGCGTCGCCGCAATGTAACTTGGGGGGGGTCAAGTTGGGGATATCTAAAGGAAAGTGAAGCAACAAGAAGCAAGCCCTGTTCACGTAATTGGAAAGAGAAGTAATGAAAGGTGTTGATAGCACACGATACATTATTTAATTGTAGTCAAACAGAGCCGGCTAAACACCCTCACATCAAAGAGGAATGTGGAACAAGATCGATTCCAACCTTTTTAGGTTTCTCTTTTGCGGTTTACATTCCACCTCTGAAGCAGAACAAAATTAGGCTTAGAGTTTAATACAATTGTGTACAACATACTATTCTCTCTTAGATAATTACTTAAACTTCTAGATCTGTAGAAAACAAAATAGAACATTCATATATATTACTTTAGCAAGTCGATAACATGAATATTCTATACTAACCATAACAGGACCTGTCCTGTATAACAATTTGTTGTACTGTAAATAATTCAGCTACTGTAAACAGATATGTGGACGTTCATAAATGAAGAGTAATTGATGAGTAAGGTTGTTTGTTGCTCTGTGGTTAATGGAAGAACCCCCCCCCCCCCCCCCCCACAGGAGAGTAGGGCAGGTCATCTGAGCTGGTGTCCCTGGAATGTTCTGATCACTACTCTGGTTCTGGAATGTTCTGATCACTACTCTGGTTCTGGATTGTTCTGATCACTACTCTGGTTCTGGACTGTTCTGATCACTACTCTGGTTTTGGTCTGTTCTGATCACTACTCTGGTTCTGGACTGTTCTGATCACTACTCTGGTTTTGGTCTGTTCTGATCACTACGCTGGTTCTGGACTGTTCTGATCACTACTCTGGTTCTGGACTGTTCTGATCACTACTCTGGTTTTGGACTGTTCTGATCACTACTCTGGTTCTGGACTGTTCTGATCACTACTCTGATTCTGGGTGTGGATGCTTGTTATTTGTTATCTTAAGCTGAAAAATCATGGATCGTCTTCTAATATCTACTTAAACTACCGACATTTTCAAAAAGTGGAATAAACCACTTTATCCTGATGGAGCAAATGCAGTTTGTGGCTGATATCTTGCAAATATGTAAAACGCATATATTACCCAAAACTAAAACGTTAATAAGGCCTTAATGTCAACATATTAGGCAGTGCGAGGGTTCGTTTGTACTGTTGAGATGTTCTCAAGGTTTCCATATAAAACCATTTCTATAACACTGGAAATTAAACTGCTTCACTAAAACCAGAAGCTGGGAATTGCTGTCTTCATGATGCCGAAATCATTAGATACACATGCACACGCACGCACGCACTCTCTTTCTCACTCTCACTCTCACACTCTCTCTGTCACACACACACACACCAGTGTTTCCCACACATAGATTAATTTGTGGCGGTGCGCCACAGAATCAACACCGGCCGCCACACATTGCATTTCGTAAAAAATTGTTTTTATCGCTATTTAGGTTAAAACACGCAGCGTATTCGTTCAGCTGCATTTCCTTTCCTCTGCTCTCCCTCCGTCTCTCTGTCACTCATGCGTCTTTACCACATATGCACACAGTAACAACGTCAGCACACGTTAGCAACAATACACACATATGCCGTTCTAGTAAGACCGACAGCTATATCAGCGAGCCTTCAGCATTAGTGCCGTAGCTAAAAGTCGAGGAAAGTTTAGGCTACTTTTCGCTAGGTACCTTACTCACGTTTACATTTAGTCATTTAGCAGACGCTCTTATCCAGAGCAATTTACAGTACTCGAAGTTTCCCCTTTGTTCTTTTGGTGAGAAGTCTCAAGAGCTAGCTACTTACTCGGCGTCATGGAGCCGACCAGTTAAATAGTTGTTTAGCACTAGCGTTGCTACATGCATAATGCAGAAATGATATGTTAGTTGTTGTTAATTTGTGAAGGTGTGAATCATTTTGGATTAATACTTAATGTAACAAATTATTAACAAATTAACTGTGTAACAAATTATTAACGAAGGAATTATTACGACCCCCCCCCCCCCCCCCCCCCGGTCTGACAACCCCCACCCCTCCCCGCCACAATTAGATTTCTAATCTTTGGGAAACACTGCACACACACACACACAACCCCTTATGGGGTGCCCAGGTAGTCCACATGAGGATCTACCCAGTGCTGGGTCTGACTGGGGCACACTAACCCTGGGATGGGGCCCACACTGCCTTTAGTAACACTGACACATTTGATGGTGTTCAGCGCAGTAGGGTCTAGGTTCTGGGTAGGAGAAAGCCTTTTAGCAACAACTATGTCTCGAATCCTAAACTCTGTGTGTGAGATGGATATCTGTATTCAAACCCAAAGCAGAAATATGATGAATTGCTACCCAGCAGAGTGCTGGCATGTAGGTGAAAAGCCCAACTGGAGTTCTCTATTCATGGTTCCCCACTCTCAGCCATGTATGCCAATATATTCAGAATGTCTAGCTCTGTATGCACTACATTAGAATCATCCACAGAAAATGTAATTTGGATAGTTACATGTGTAAGTACCTCGTTCTGGATGTGCACTACATTAGACCCACAGAAAGAAAACCTGCAGCTGTTTCACACACTTACAGCTCTGAAGAGCTTCCTTGTTCTTCACTTTTTATGTGTCAAATCAAATGTTAAAAGGAGTGATTCTTTTCATCAACGTGGCTTGAACATACACTCGGGTAAAATCAAAGCGCCTCTTTCCTCTTAAGGTTTCAGGGATGTGATGGACCCTGCTGAGAGCATGGGGGACTGAACCATCAGCATCACATGTTTTAGCATTCTAAACTAAGCTGTGATTAATCCTTCCCAGTAAACACACTTTCACAAGCTGGGGTATGAATAAAGGAAACAAAAGCAATGTCTGGTATTTCTGGTGTCGAACAACTGTATAATCTTTCTCTTCTCGTATCTCTGGAGACTGAAGTCTAACCATTCGTTTTCCTATAAGTAAGTGGCCTGGCCTGTTTTCATGAATATGCTAGCTGTGTTTGTGTGTCAGAGGAAACGGATTTATACTGTTCCTGAACTGAAACCAATAACTATCAGGAATCAGTTAATTAATATTCCATGTCTTCATTTTTTCTTTTTTTTTCTAGCAAAAAAGACCATCTATGAACTACCAGAACTCTAACCCCACTGCCGCTGTATACGGGAAATGTGTGTCCTAATATTCTCTTTGCTCAGAAGGCTACCGTATGTTTGCATTTGACATTTTATCTCCGTCAAATACCCCAGAAAACAACATCCCCCTGTAGGGGCGCCTCTGCACCTTGGAAACATGAGATCATTTTGAGTTTACAGTATGTTGAGATACAGAATCATTTGGCTCAGTGTGAAATGGTAGGCTGCCAGAGAGCGTTTATAACTGTTGTTTATGTTTTGTTTAGTTCTGATTGGTCAGGAGCACGTTGTTGTGTTCTGATTGGTCAGGAGCATGTGGTTCTGGTCACAGTAGAACCACACTGGCCTTCTAAGGGAGGTTAGGGTTAGGTTACAACAAGGTCCTAACCCTACTGTACACAGGTTATACAAGGTGTGTATACAGTACAGAACATGGTACGAGCCCGCGCACTGTCTCAGTACTCTCTCTCTCTCTCTCTCTCTCTCTCTCTCTCTCTCTCTCTCTCTCTCTCTCTCTCTCACACTGTGTGTGTCTGCACTTTGTGTGTGTGTGTGTGTGTCGGCCGTAGGAGATCTGTTCCTTGCTGGAGTGCGGAGCGTTCTAGCGGTTCAGAGCTTATGAGCTCAGAGGACTGGGTATTGACTCCATCAGCGCAGGCTGGCTCCTACATTGTTC
The DNA here is from genome assembly GCF_021917145.1 of Hypomesus transpacificus. Classification (NCBI taxonomy): domain Eukaryota; kingdom Metazoa; phylum Chordata; class Actinopteri; order Osmeriformes; family Osmeridae; genus Hypomesus; species Hypomesus transpacificus. The sequence goes on from NC_061060.1 coordinate 412,631, forward strand.
TGAGTGCCACTGGATTATTCTCACATCCTCTCACACCCCCAAAAACAGATGCCACTCACCCAGCTAACCGCTTCACAGATTGAACAATTACAGGTCCTGACATTTATAGCCTGGCCTGTCACTTCAGTCAGTCTGCTCTCCAGCGCTGTGACCAAATGGACCTTGGCCAAAAATATCAGTTCCATTTTGGAGACACTGGATTACTTTTTGTCTTTGAAACCTTGGATAGATGACATCTCCCTTGGTTAGGTTTTTTTCTGAGTCCAGTTCCCATTCAGCCGACAGATGGAGGAGAACAGTTTTCTCATCTTGAAGGAATGTTTTGAGGTATCTGCTCAAACACTTGGAGAAAGTACATTATTTAGAGTTTTTCACACACCAGATTTAAAACCGAGGGCATCTTCAGATGAGACAGTCCCAGACATATTTGTCTCATATTCGTACCGTAAATACCATACTTACACTCAAAGGTAAAATGAAAACGCTAACATTGGAAACTGTGTATTTTTGGTATGAAGTGAGAACAAAAAATATCTTCCTCCCAATAAACAGGCAGTCATGTCTTCCCGCTCCCTGTCTCGTTTAGCTTTGAAGGGTTTGGTTGCTGGGAGTCTTGGTCTTGATGTTTGAGTGTTGTCCTCCGTGAGATGAGGCTTGCAGTGCTGGCGACTCTCAGAAGACCAGGAGGCAGTTAGTGGCGGCCAGCTTCTGCCTTTCAAAAACCCCTCAAATGAAACCCTTTCATTCTGGTTACAAGTGATTGTCCATGTACAACTATTTTCATCCCCTGTTCGTGAGTCCCTCTCCTCTATTCCCTGCCCTTATCTCCCTTCTGCCAGGTTATTAGTTTCTTTGCCATTGCCATGGCAACAAAGCACTGCGATGCTGCCTCACTGCCGTCCATTATTCCTCTGAACTGTTGGGAGGGAGGGAGGGACTCTGAGGAGACTCTACTCCACTGAGGATGCTGGGACCCCCAGTGAGACCAGGAAATAGCTGCTTAGACCACCTGCTGTTACGCTACACTAACTGGTGTGGAGGGATCCACATAATCTATACAGTGTCTACAGTATTAGTGTGTGTATAGTGTGAGTTTCTACTTTATACCATGTGTTAGTGTGTGTATGGTGTGTGTTTTGCACAGTGCATATCAAGGGGTACTTCCATCCTATCAGTTGTGATCTGTTGGTTTAGTGTTTGGATCAGGTCATCCTTACTGTGTGTTTGCTTTCAAAACATAACAGAAACATGTTGGTAGTCCATTCTTGGCTTGACATTCTCACCTGGTCTGAGATGGCTCAGTGCCATGTTCTGTCAGACCAGGGTGCTCTGGGAGGTGCCAGGGCAGTAGATCTCCACAGCACAGAAAGGTCTAACAAGTTCACCAGGAAAATAACAAGGAAACTGAGTCATGTTAACCAAACAAAGTTTATGAAATGTGTCAGTGGATGATGGAAGCCTGGAGGCCAGCAGACCTATCCAGAGCAGATCCACTCAACTTAGGTCCAATTAGAACGCATATTTTAACTGAACTTAAACCTGGTTAAATATTCATGGCTGATCTCATGTGCCCTTGTGGAGGCGGAAGACTGGGGCTGGCTGATTGCCCTCTAGGGGGCGTTCTGCCCCCACTGCCAGCCAGGACACCTTCTGCCAACACAACCCTTCCAGTCAGGAGAGGTCTTGAGCTGTGTCCTGCTCCAGTACACCAGGGGGAGCGATGAGCAGAGTGAGGGGAGGGGAGCGACAGACACTGACAGCGAGGTGGGGGTTGGCGGGGTGATGGAGATTAAATAGGGACACACGTGAACGAGAAGGAAAGGGAGAGAGTGAAAGAGAGTCCGAGATGACAGTGTGAGCATCTGGGGGGCCGGTGAGAGAGCAGACGGCTGCTTGATGTTGTCAGAGAGAGAGAGGTCAATGTCACAAAGCCATCCATTAACATATCCTTCGTCCAGGATCAATAACGTTTTGATTCTAATAATTCCCTACAAGCTTTCTGACTTTCTAAAGATCCCTGAAGCCTGGAGTGTGTAATCTCAGATCAGACATTTGCTTGCACACTTGCACACAAAGGGCACCTCGACTTTCTGCTTGAGGGTTTTAATGGCAGTTGGGTTGCTAGGGGTGACGACCCTGTTGCGCCAGCCGTCTCTGGCTGCGATGTTTAGACACAGAGCAGACAAGGGCACAAGTTAAAAAAACAGTGTCTTTCTCTTTGCAGACATTTTTTGTAGAAAACAGCCCAACCCCTGATGTAGATGAAAAAGTTAAGTATGCTTGTTTGCAGAAGTTTTGTCAGAATGTTTCTAAGGGTTATGAGGGTGGGAGTAAGTCCAGGAGTAAGTGGACGGAAACTTTTTTGCGACAAACAAAACTTAAAGTTTCACTTGTCCTCCGTCCGCTGACGACCACACAGCCTCAGTGCCAGTGGCCTCAGAGTCTGTAGTTCCACCGTGGAGCTGCTCATCTGAGCGTGAGACGGTGTTGTCATACCATCTGGCTTCTTGTGTCCATAAACCCTGCGCACATATTACCAGCTACGTCACAGGCTGTCTGACTTCAGACTCTCCTCTGGAGGAGGATACTGTGTGATCGGACGCTAGGCTTTACTGACTTCCGTCCAAGAAAGAAAGATTGCCTCGCGAGGAAACAAAATGAATTCTAAATTTTTCATCAAACTGCCATGAGTGGACTGGAGAAAGCTCGACTAAGATTACTGTGGTCACCCAGGGATCTGTGAACAGACGACTGACTGGACCAGATAGAATAACAAAACCAACCCCCCCAGAAACCATCATGGGCATTTGATTCATGTTTGCAGAATTCCTGTTCTATCAAGAGTGAGGAAAAGAAGCGTGGAACAGCCATCTCCAGATGGAAACAGGACTCCCAGGCCCTCCCGGCAGCAGGACAGGAGTAAACAGTAGACAGAGACAGCTGAAAGTTAGGAGATGCTCTGGACGTGCTCTGGGCATGCTCTGGGTATGCTCTGGATGTGCTCTGCCACGTAGTGACCCAGCCGGTTCACACTAACAACACACTGAAGTTTTATTCCGAGCAGGCGAAGAGGTATGCAAGCAGGCAGGAAGACAGGTAGGCAGACAGGGAGACAGGCAAGCAGGCAGGGAGACAGGTAGGCAGGCAGGGAGACAGGCAAGCAGGCAGGGAGACAGGCAGGCAGGCAGGGAGACAGGCAGGCAGGCAGGCAGGGAGGCAGGCAAGCAGGGAGACAGGCAGGCAGGGAGACAGGCAGGCAGGACAGGCAGGCAAGCAGGCAGGGAGACAGGTAGGCAGGCGGGCAGGGAGACAGGTAGGCAGGGGGGCAGGGAGACAGGCAGGCAGGGAGGCAGGCAGGGAGGCAGGCAGGCAGGCAGGCATGTATGTTCTGGGGCCGTCGAAAGGGGACGTTTAATCATGTCACGGTGAGCAGTTGGTGGTGTGTGCGCAGCAGATGCCCCACCATCCGCCTGCGATGAATCCTCCAGGAGCCCTGAGGCTGCCAAGTAGTGCACAGCGCGGCCGCGGCCAAGCGCTAGCGCAGGAGCAGACTGCAATGGGACGGGGTCACACAGGTGAGGCGCGAGCAGGGATGCTCTCGTGTCACCAGAAGGGAGTTGGGTCTTAGCACTGCATCCCCCGCCGCCCTCCGTTTGCAACCTTCTGTTTTCCCGTGTTCCATCTCAGCCTCCTGCGACGCCCTCCACGCTGCTCCAGTCCAAATCCCCCCGATCCCCCGAGGGGACAGAAGATAAGCAGCTTCCACCAGCAGACTGGGAGAGTGCATGATGAAGAGAGAGGGAGGGAGGAGTGCATGATGAAGAGAGAGAGAGGGAGGGGGGAGGGAGTAGGGGGGAGAATGGAGGACTGTATGATGAAGAGGATGGAGAGAAAGTAAGACAGGCCGAGGCAGGAGGTGGAGGGGGGAGGAGGATGGGGGGAGGATGAGAAGGAATAAGAGAGGGACGGAGGGTGTTTTGTGATGTAACTTAGCCGCACAGTGGAGCTCAACATTGTAGTTGACAGTTGAAAGTTACCTTGGTTTATAGATCACAACAACAAAAGAAAATGTGCAAGGTGACTGTTCCCTGGCTGCTCAGAGTACAGGCAGTAGAGGGTGTTCCCTGGCTGCTCAGAGTACAGGCAGTAGAGGGTGTTCCCTGGCTGCTCAGAGTACAGGCAGTAGAGGGTGTTCCCTGGCTGCTCAGAGTACAGGCAGTAGAGGGTGTTCCCTGGCTGCTCAGAGTACAGGCAGTAGAGGGTGTTCCCTGGCTGCTCAGAGTACAGGCAGTAGAGGGTTCATTATTTCGGAGTACAGGTGTAGTTCACGTACTATTGGGAGTCAGATGGCTGAGGGAGTCGGGCTAGTATTCAAAAGGTTGCCGGCACTTCACCCTACTTGCCTTGGGGGGAATGTCCTTGTACTTACTGTAAGTCGCTCTGGATAAGAGCGTCTGCTAAATGACTAAATGTAAATGTAAATATCTGTATTCTAAATACTGCACAAAAAACACATTGTGTTTACTAGCCCAGTGTGTTTACCACCTGGGTGTGCATTGTATGATGACATACACATACTACTGACACGCTAGGTCATGTAACTAAATGGGATATAACCTATCTAGCTTATATAAATGTGTGTGTGATGTGTGTATGTGCGTGAGTGTGAGTGTGTGTGATTTAAGTGTGTGTGTGAGTGAGCAGAACTGCATGTTGCCACTAGATGTCAGTGCAGGCAGGGTCACAGAGAGGAAGATCCCAGGGTGTAAGCACCGCCCAAGCCCCCTGCAGTCTGGACCACCACTACGAGCACTGATGCTACTGCACTACTCAGTACTACTGCTACTAACACTGCTCACAAACTGCAACAGCAACAACAACAATTACATGGCAGAGTATTTACATGGAACCCCTTCAACAAATCAACGTGTTATTTCATAAACAACAGATCTCTCGTGCTACATGCCACTTCATGAATGTTGCCTCCTTTTACACATGGCTGGTGCCTACTCACTCATGTATGGTACGTTACTGTTTAGCTATGTGGCATGCACACACAGCCAAAAGCTAGAATAGAATAGACTACACAAAGTCATTTAGCCCTCGGGATTTTGTGTGTTCTTTTGAAGACTCAATTATACGTTTCTCTCCCATTCAGCCGTTAATCCTTGAAGCCCATTCAGTTTGGGATGAGCGCACCTGGGATCAATACAAGGCTGACTCCTTCCCCAGCTGCCTCTGCTGCCTCTGGCCTCGGCGCTGACCTCCCTCACGCCTCACCGCAGCCCTGGATGAACACTTATCTGAAGGGGTATGGCGGCAATTCAAAAGGTAGATTCCAAAACCCAGAGAGAGAGAAAGATGCTATAAAAGAGAGGGGGGAGCAGTGATTGGGTGAGTGTGTGAGAGAGAGACAATGTGTAAAGTAAAAAGAGAAAGAGAGGTCATGACAATCATAGAGAGATAAAGGGAGAGAGGGAGACAAAGAGAAAGCGAGAGAGAGATAGAGGGAGAGAGGGAGACAAAGAGAGAGGGAGAGAGAGTGTGCGTGCATGTGCGTGTGTATCTAATGATTTCTGCATCATGGACAGAAGAAAGTAGTACGATGGTAGCACATATCGGATACTGTACATACGATACACAGCATATGTCAGTACACAGGTGAGCGGTCATCGATGTCATAAACAGAATAAACATGCAGGATGTGTACAGTCACCATGACTCAACACATCCTCTCTGTTTCAGAGAGTTCCTCGCTCTGTTCCTCCACCCTGTAACTGTGATTCAGCAGTTTCTTCAGAAGCCCTGCATGAAAAAGCCCTCCTCCATCTCTCCTCTACCTTGCGTCTTGGTAGCGACGTGGCATCCTGCGCTGTGTTTACATCTCCTCAGAAGGCATCCACACCAAGTCCTGTTCCCCAGCACGGCCCTTCGCTTCATAAAGCTGCCCCGCCCCAGTAATTACACAGAGAAAGTCATAAATCAATACACAAGTGGTTGTCTGGAAGCCGAATCACTTGAGGAGCTTGGGACATTAATACATTAACCAGCGAAACAGACATTACATAGTAATCAATCCTGTTACACAAATCAAGTTAACCAAGGGAGCTGGAGCGGCCCTCCTCTCGCTCTTTTGATAAATCTACTTCCTGTACATTACGATGGGTCAGTAGGTACCTCCGAGGTGTAGCTGGGTGGATGATCGCCGACGCTCAACAGGAAGTCTACTATACATTATTGAATTTTCAAGTGCTTATCCAATAGTGGCGGAGGAAAACAAGATTAGCATCTTATCACTTTGCACTCAGCCATTGGGCTGCTGTACACCTGGGAATCCTGGAGGAAGCAAGGAGAAGGACAAGGTCTGGAGGGGGAAGGGTGTATGTGTGTGGTGATTTGAGGGTGTGCGTGGTGATTTGAGTTACACTGGTTGTGTGCGTGTGTGTAATAGTGACAGTTAGAGAGGGAGTGTAGCGGGGGAGCTTTGGTAGTGAAAAATGACTGGAGGTCTGGCAAACAATACCTGTCGTAGAGGAGTCTCTCCGTAAATGTCCCTCTGTTTATCTCTCGCTCTGTCTTCCTCCCTCTCTCTCTCTTTCACACACACACACACACACACACTCATACACGCACACAATGTGCATACACACACCCATTGTCTTGAATGTCATCGATTGTGCCCATTCTTCAAGTCTACTTGTGGAGGTTGTGTTCACAAACACTTGATAAATGGCTACCTTTGAGACATAAAGTGACACAATATAATTTAATAAAATATTAGCTTGATTTATATGAGAGGTTCAATTGATTTTAATTAATTCAGTAGCCTGTGAACAAGCATTATTACGGACACAAATTATGCTGACAGAGATTTATGCCATAAACGAAGTGGCAGGCCTCATTATGCGACTTTATAATCTATCACGTCTTTAAAATGAAATTAGGCATTATTAGAGTAATGGCAGAATACAATTCACTGAATGAAAAAATCTAATCAGTCTGGAATTGAAAATCAAACTAATGTTGAATGGTTCAGCAAAAAATTAATGAGTAACCAAAGTTTCCCATTACAAAGCAGTATCATTAAGTCGTTTTGTTAGTAAAAAATTGACATTTGTAACCGTTTCATATGTTTGTTGTTGTTTTCACCTTTAGTTTCCATGGCTGTGGGTACATCTGGCCTTCACCTCTGTTTAGGCCTTTATGGTTCTCTACCTGTAACATAGCTGGTATAGCCTCCAGGGGGGGGGGGGGGTAGGATGTAGGGGAGGGAGGGTGTAGATATAGGTGTTGTAGGGGCTAAGGGGAGGGAGGGTGTAGATATAGGAGTAGTAGGGCGTAGAGGAGGGAGGGTGTAGATATAGGAGTTGTAGGGGAAGGAGGGTGTAGATATAGGAGTTGTAGGGCGTAGGGGAGGGAGGGTGTAGATATAGGAGTTGTAGGGGCTAAGGGGAGGGAGGGTTTAGATATAGGAGTTTTAGGGGCTAAGGGGAGGGAGGGTGTAGATATAGGAGTAGTAGGGAGTAGGGGAGGGAGGATGTAGATATAGGAGTTGTAGGGCGTAGGGGAGGGAGGGTGTAGATATAGGAGTTGTAGGGCGTAGGGGAGGGAGGGTGTAGATATAGGAGTTGTAGGGCGTAGGGGAGGGAGGGTGTAGATATAGGAGTTGTAGGGCGTAGGGGAGGGAGGGTGTAGAGGTGATCCTGTAGTGGCCTGGGCCTCGGTGACAGAGGGGATCTCCAGAGGAGACAGAGAGCCTGACAGTGCTCGTCCTCTCTACCTGACAGGACAGTGTGACGGATGGGCTGAGCGCCACACGCCCACAGAGCCATGCACCCCACGCCCTCCACTAACGAGCCCCCTGCCCCTGCCCTCCCCCTGCCCTCCCCATGCCGTCCCCTTCCCCCACAGGGTGGCATGGAGAGGAGAGGGAGAGAGAAGAGAGAGGGAAGGGAAGCGGAGGGGAGGCCCGGCCACTGCAGTGTCCATGAGAGGAGGACTGTGTTCTGGTGTTGTGCTTCTCTGCCTTTGCCTCTCTGGCCGTGTGGACCTGAATCTCTCTTCTGCACTTCTGTCTGAGTGTGTGTGTGTGTGCATCAGGTTACAATAACAGCTATGCATCGTGAACCAAGGTTTTCAAGGATCTCTGATGTGAGATTTCAGACATGCAGGGCTTTCTGAAACCAATCTTCTCTTCTAGCCCTGTACCAAAATGTTGAAAATACAGCTCATGTCAAGCAGCCAGCACAGATGCTTTCTTCTGGATCTTCTGTTATGTTCATCTCACATGCCAACATTTCAGGCTCAACAAATTGCAGTCTTTACCAGCGAAAAATGAATGTTTCAATTGGATGCTTCAATAGTGGAAAGCAATAAGGTTCCACTGGTTCCATTTAATGTGAGGAAATATATTAAAAGTGGTTTGGGTAAAGGATAGAGAGAGGTGGATGGGTAAAGGTTGACCAAAACACTGACTGACGTAAAACTAGTTTAAGAGTTATCGTTTGAACGCTGGGCAGTTGTCGTCTGAAGTGAATTAGTCTGGGAGAAATTATCTGAAAGGCAGCACGTGATGTCGAAGAGTACCTGGCCATGTCCCCCCCCCCCCCCCCCCCCCCCCCCTCCAGGTATTCCCCCTCCATGGCTCTATGGTTTACCTGAGCAAATCCAAATCCAGCATCAAAGGCAGGATTGGATTCCTCCCAACCTCACAGAAGAACATGCAGTTCAGGGAGCTTAGCACGGCCAAACACCCTTGGTCCAGACCTGGCTCTCTGGAACGTCATGACAACAGACATGTTTTACCTACAAGTTTTCAGTTTAAGCTTGGCTATCTGTGTTGATGGTTTGACTTCAACTGTCTGTCAAGCCTGACAAGTATCATTTGATTCAAACTGAGACCTGTACTGAGACCTGTACTGAGACCTGTACTGAGACCTGTACTGAGACCTGTACTGAGACCTCTCTGTACTGAGACCTCTCTGTACTGAGACCTGTACAGAGACCTGTTTGTACTGAGACCTGTACAGAGACCTGTTTGTACTGAGACCTGTACTGAGACCTGTACTGAGACCTGTACTGAGACCTGTACTGAGACCTCTCTGTACTGAGACCTGTCTGTACTGAGACCTGTACAGAGACCTGTTTGTACTGAGACCTGTACAGAGACCTGTTTGTACTGAGACCTGTACAGAGACCTGTTTGTACTGAGACCTGTACTGAGACCTGTACTGAGACCTGTACAGAGACCTGTACAGAGACCTGTCTGTGCTGAGACCTGTACAGAGACCTGTTTGTACAGAGACCTGTACTGAGACCTGTACTGAGACCTGTACAGAGACCTGTACAGAGACTTGTACAGAGACTTGTACAGAGACCTGTACTGAGACCCGTCTGTACTGAGACCTCTACTGAGACCTGTCTGTACTTGTCCATTTTACTGTTTTATATTATGCCTTTTACTGACAGTACTCGTTTTATCTTATCTCTCTTAGTATTTTTGCATACTATGTTTATTGTTATGCAACCGCCTCTAACATCTAATTCCTGGTACATGTAAAGTTACTTGGCAGTAAATCGGATTCCGATTCAAAATAATCATAGGACACTGTTTGCTTTTTTGCCCTACTGTACTGTACTGTACTGTATTTTTGTAACATTTAAAAAACATTTCTTAGCAGACACAGATTAAAGCACATTCTGTGTCATTGTGTTTGAGCTGGCCTGAAAATCTAAATAGCACCAGGTTCAGTCCTCTCCTACAGGGCCTCTAGACTCCATCCTCCAGCAGATGGATCCAGCTCAACAGTTACTGTATACACAAAAAGGGCTGATTAATATTCATGTTAATATGGGTTTAGGAATCATTTTTCTTTAAATAATGACTATTTTATCAGAATGACTAATCAACAACATTCCTTTTAAGATGACGTTTCAATTATTGTTTTTAAGTAAGAAAATGTCTACCATCAAGTCCTACCTTCCAGTAACAGTTGACACTAAACGGTTGAAACGTAATGGTGCAGGCCAGAAGTGGAGAGGTCAGGACAAACCACACACAAGGAAGGAGGGAGGTTTTTGAGTCACCTATTAAACGCGTTAGAGAGAAAAAAGATATTTTATCCTTAAATTGTTTTGAGAGGCTTGTGCCAGGTAGGTGATGAATCAGGCCCAAGGGCTGCTGGCAGTCCCGAAGCGGTCTCCAGGGTGACGGAGCGGTTTCCAGGGTGACGGAGGGCCTGTCACAGGTCACATGTCTCTGCTGTAGCATCACAGACTCTCCATCATGTAACGCTTAATCAAAACAGCTTCTGTCCTGCCCCCTCCTCCAGTCCCCCTCACCTCCCTGCCATCCATTAAGACCTGGCCAGGTGCCTTGGAGGAGCCCATGGAACAACTGACCTTTTTCTAAACAGTTATCCTAACAGACAGCGGTGATAGAAACCAAAACATTCAGAATCAGAAGGATTTTATTCGCCATGAATGTTTGCACAAACAAGGAATTTACTTTGGCAGGGAGGTGCATACATTAAACATATAGGAATATTGAAAACTTAGTAGTGAGCTATGGATTGAAAATCAACCCCCCTTATCCCCATGAGGACCTTATAACAAACAAATAGGAAGTGTGGATGTAAAATGTGGCCAAAGATGTCACACAGGGCTTAGTGCAGCTTCAACTACACACAACTAAAACTTGCAACCGCCAATTATTGCAAGCCATCTTTGCCTGCCTGAATGAATAATCATCCAATTTTAAAAATCTTCCAGAGGTAAGTGAATACAGGGACTGATCCAGTGCTTATATAAATGACACACCTTCACAAGGCAGGAAGTCATTAAGATCCCAAAACACACATGTTAATAAGCTCCAAGACCATTAGCCAGCATGGCTCCTGGCAGTGGGGGTTGATGGGAGAGCTAAACCAGCAGGAGTGTGTGTGTGCATCCACAGTGATGTGTATTGTGCAGGCAGCAGTACATATCTCAGGCGCCTGTGAACCCCAAGGGTTGAAATGACAGTTATATTTGTTGTAATGCTATACCTACTGTATGACACACTTTTCGAAGTCATTCTTAATCCTTACATTCATAGGCATGTATGTCTTAAATGTTAAGGTATGTGCACATACAAATCCATCTCATCTTAGTTATAAAACCACCCTGCAATGTATGTAATTCAACTAATTTAAAATAAATTATAAAAACCAACACTGTTGGTTAGAACAGCCACCCACTGGAATGACAGAGCTTGCTCATGGTACCTCTCCTCATGCGCGGGTGGTTGTGGTCTAGCCTGTCTGGATGCACTAGAAACTCGTTAGTCTTGATGCGGCTCCCTGCGATTAACGTCTTAATTTCACAACGGGTGAAGACCGTGGTTTTATGAAAGGGCTCCGTGGTTAAGATCCTGATTCTGGATGGCCTTGAGCCAGGGTTGAGCCAGTAGCCCCAGTCTCCAGGATTGGCATCCCTGGTCCCAGAGCATCCCTGGTCCCAGAGCAGGCCTGGTCCTAGAGCATCCCTGGTCCCAGAACATCCCTGGTCCCAGAGCAGGCCTGGTCCCAGAGCATCCCTGGTCCCAGAGCATCCCTGGTCCCAGAGCATCCCTGGTCCCAGAGCAGGCCTGGTCCCAGAGCAGACCTGGCCTCAGGAAGGCCTCACCCCTGGCTGGTGAGTGACAGGCCAAAAGACTGGACTGGATGGGTTGCGCAATTAAATTGGCAATTAGCTTTAATGAGTACTTTAATTTTAATGAGCACTCCCTGCTCTGATGCTGAATCTTAGTTCATTTTATGCATGCCCCCCCTTCCTTTCCGTTGCAGTTAAATGCCTTCCCCTCGAGGCTTGGGTTGAACACTGACTGTTTTTTAAGATTTGACAGATTAAGGAACACACCAGGATCACATGGGTACTGGACAACCGTATCTCCCACCCCATTCCTTCCTTCCTCCCCTCCCCCAACCCCCTCCCCCCCCCCCCCCCTCTCCCCAATCACAGTCAAGGATACTGACCTCAAGGCAACCCATATTTCTTTATATATTTTCTGGACAACTGTCGATCCCTCTTATTATAATGAAGCTCAGAGTTTGTAGTATTCAAACGCATTTCAGCTGTAACGATTTGTGGCCTACAGTCAAGCCTCAATTAGGTTATGTGTGGATGTCTTTCTCGAGAAAGATGGAAGAAAAAAAGAAATAAGGGATGCGCAGCCTGATGGTGGATGTTTGATATAAATCGTGCTAATGGTTTTAATCCCTTTAAGTGCTGCAGCTCTGACCATGTCTGAGTCAATCACAGAAGGCTGGAAGCAGCACAGTTCTAGACACTCCACTACTGTATGGAGGAAATCCATCACAAATACCTCGGACAGGGAAACAGAGCCTAGATTTGAAATTGTTTTTCTTAGCTGTGCAAACTGAGACTCATGCAGTACTATTAATCTTCATGTTAAGTTTCTTGCTAATTGTGATGTTAATACTAATGTTGAATCCATGTGGAAAAATCTGTTGAATGTGTGCTAATAAATTGGTGTAATTTAACTTAATTATGAACATTTGACAAACTTTGTGGTAATATGATATGGCCTAAAACAATATTAATGACTGTTTGTGGCCCATTGACATTCTGTGTTTTGTCAAGTATCCTGCCATTGTGGGAGCAGTATGAATGTAAACAAGAAGGGATCTGACAGACTGGATGTCCAGGCTGGTTGATATTTGAGACATGAAGGGCAGACCAGCGAGCCTTCATCCTGCTGGGATCCTCCTGGTGATCTAGTGGATCTGGTAGATCTGGATCATGAGGATTCAACCTGTGGGATGAGAGTCTCGCTGCTTCCTCACACTGTTCACATCGCAGCTGGATGAGTGATGATAACTGATGAAGCTCTGATGAATACTTGAGGGGTTAGGGTTGGGGTTAGCCACTGATACTAATGTTGGATTTAATGAAACAAAACTGGTTCAAATATATTCAGGTTCAACACACAGTAGATTATATTAAGCAGTAATTGTCTGTCTGTCTGTCAGTCTGTCTGGTAAGTGAAATGCTGTTGCCAGAGATTATAATGTAAATGTAAGTTCCCATGGAGGTTGTTGGTACCAGACCACAGGAGGGTGTGAGCTGTGTGGGGGAGAATGACACAATCTGGCTCTTCCTGCCAAGTGAACGAAGATCTCCCTCAGTGAAACCTGTTCCCAGCCACCCCTCCTGCCTCCCTGACCATGCTCCTTGGTTTGGTTTCTTGTAACAGCATTTGCCCCTGCTGCTGGTGTGTGAGGTTGCTGCAGGACAATAACACCAGCATGTTCTATAGGCACACGCGTCAAGCACACATACTCCAATTAGGCTGTTGTCACTGTGCTGTCTTGCTGGCTAGGAGAGAGAGCGGGAGCGGGAGATCAAATATTGTCGGAGAGAGAGAAAGAAAGCTCTTTTCCATTATTGTGGAGCTTTGATTTTGACACCATTGGGATTCTGACACTGGTGGCCCCAGATAAATTTGCAAAGTGTGTTTCCATCAAACATGACCTGCTGCACGGCAATTATCCTCCCAGGACTGCATCATTTCAGCACCGGGTCGACCCTGGCTGTCACCAACTATCTTTCCTCTCCAATGATGGGGTGGGGGAGTGTAAAAGCATTTCCCCATCGCCAAATAATCACTCCCAGAAAGCATGCAATCTGTGGGGTCGGAGGTCATTTGACACCATTAACAAACAGCAGATGACTATCACGGGTAGAGCCATGTCACCTGGGGGTGGAGTGGCTGAAAGGCTGTTTGAGGTTTGGCATCATCCCTCTCATCGTCTCCAGCTGGCATGAGAGCCTGTGCTGGAACGCTGGTCTGCTGCGTGACACCCTTCTCTCTGCATCATCCATACAGCACAGGTGAGGGGAGGCCCAGAGGAATATCCAGGAACTCTGCCAAATAAACTGATCATTAATTATTATAATATTAATTTCAAAATTATATATATATATATATATATATGTATATATATAGGCATATAAATATATATATTTATATATATATAGGCTATATATTATTTAATTTTTTTCACAGATATTTTCACCAACAAAGAGTCGTTAGAACTCATTGACGATCAGCACTTTTTTGGAGCCAAGATGGACGTTGGTGTGGATCAGGAGAGGCAGGAGAGGCAGGCAGTCTGGACTAAAGGACCTGTGTGATTCCTGTGGTGACCTGTACCTCATATCTTCATCATCATCTTGTTTGTCGCTGTGTTCAAGGCCATCAGCAGGTTGAATGTTCTCTGGTGTATGGTGGTCATATCTAAGTGCTAAAGGCCTCCAGTCAATGTTTTTGCCCATTCATTTGACCTAATCTGCTATAATCCCCACATAATTGTTGGCACGTTTTAGTCAGCACGTGGCACGTGGGAGTCAGATGGCTGAGCGGTGAGGGAGTCGGGCTAATAATCCGAAGGTTGCCGGATTGATTCCCTACAGTGCCAAAAGACGTTGTGTCCTTGGGCAAGGCACTTCACCCTACTTGCCTCGGGGGGAATGTCCCTGTACTTACTGTAAATCGCTCTGGATAAGAGCGTCTGCTAAATGACTAAATGTAAATGTTAATTATTGTAGTGGCTGCTTGCTTGAGAGAATTGGATGAGTACAGGAACGCTGACATCTTTAATCCAGAAGAAAAATCCTCTGGAGATAAGAAAACCTTCACAGAAAACAGCTGTTTAGTAGGCTGGAACTAAATTATACATTTGTAGGGATTTATGAAATTATTGTCAACAGCATTATAGAAAATCCTTTCACGTAGTTATGCTCCTAATCTAGTTAAGCAATAATGGCTTCAGTATGTGACTGGTGTTACATACTCACATTGTTAGCAATTCTAGCTTTGCTCCTACCACTGCTAGCTATTCTCCTAACCTACTGTAGTGTTAGCCATGCCTCTAGGGTTAGCATTGCAACACTAGCTTTTCTCCTATTGTCAGCTATGCTCCCAGCTCAGCTCCATTGAAGTATCCTGCTGATCTGTACACATCATCAGGTGGTTCAGGTGGTCACTGGGCCCTCCTTGGAGGGGCACAGTCCTTCCTCTCTCACGTCCAGGTCTGGTCTCTGATGCACTCATCCCTTGTTTGTCACGTGCTGTTTTGTTACCATCTGCCCTCTTAACATTTAATGAGCAATGCTGTTTTCATCCAGCCTGAGAGCTGTTTGGAGGAACTATGTGTGAGAGAGAGACATCGTTTCTCTAGAAATCTATAATTTACATCTTAGCAATTTGTCCCATAGTGTTCCACAGTGCATTTGCCCTCCAGTTTCCTCTCACAATAATGGAACAAAACCCCTTAGAATGGTTCTCTCTCTCTCTCTCTCTCTCTCTCTCTCTATCTCTCTCTCTCTTTCTCCGTCTCTCTCTCTCTTTCTCCGTCTCTCTCTCTGTCTCTCTCTCTGTCTCTCTCTCTTTCTCTCCCCTTTGTGTTCCTCGTGTCTCTCTCTCTTCTCTTCCTTGGTGGGTGCAGCTGTTCTACGTGCCTTTTTGTGGGACGACGATGGTAATTAAGGACCAATTACTCCTCCTCTGGAGTTCTATTAACTAGCAGTTGGGGGCAACAGGCTGTAATCACCCACAGGGCCTGGCAGGATAATAGCATGACCAGTCACCACACAGGGTGTTATGGGGCTTATGGAGCGTTTTGTGTCACAGTTTCTGGCCTCTGAGTGTGAACTTGGCAGAAGGGCTGATGAGGTTTAGGTGGTGTTGTAGGGTTTAGCAAATGTGATGCATTTACCTTAAAATGTTCACACACAGATGTGTCCAATTTTATTTTAGCATCTCCTAAATTGACAATTTGGTAATCGGCTACGTTGCCGCACAAAATACGTGCAGGATCTTAGTTTGTAATGCTTGTGTGAAAAGGGTAGGCAGACGTAGGTGATCATGGTTTCTGCTTATGAAAGGGTGTTAGTAGAACTATCATTTCATACGAGATGTTACACTTTCTATTGTCTTTCATTCTGTCAGAATAAGCATGGGTCTGGCAGACTGGCAGATCCTCTGGAAGAACCAGGACAGCAGCAGCCATTAACCATGATGTGATTGCTTTGTGCAGGAGTTGCTCAAAGAGCAACTGAATGGAAATTAGGATCTAATGGAAGGGAGTCATGAAAAACGATGAAAACTGGCAGCAACACTTAACAGGCAGACCGGGAAAAGAAGAGAGAATTGCTTTGCTAATTCTGAGACATTTTTCCCACCAAAATGGAAGGAAAAGAAGGGACGTTTTATAAAAAATTCCCTCTCTGTTATTTCAGTTTTTGCTTCTAATAGTTGCTCATCCTCTCCCTCTGCAGGTCTAATTTAGGATTCCATCTCCTGCGCTTTAAAGTGTGATAACACGAGTGATTTGAGCCAGCATGGATCCGGAGTACTAGATCCTAGTGCTACAGTAGCTTGTGTAGCTCTGAGATACAGAACAGGGAAAATCATGCAAAGTCTCTCCTACTCTTTCTTTTCTTCTTTGCTCTCTCTCTCACTTCTTCTCCCTCTCCCTCTTTCTCTCTTTCCCTCCCTCCCTCTCTTTCTCTCTCTTCTCTTCTCTCTCTCTCTCTCAAACATTTGTGTGTTTTTTGCCACCTGGTCATACATATCAAACAGCTCAAGAAACACTAACACATGGAGACAAAAAAAAACACATTTGATGTTTAAATACGTTCTTTAGGAAGATCAGGACATTATGGCCGTAGGGGGAGGGAGCAGCTAGTGCAGAGGTTAAAGGGATCCAGGAAGAGTGTCAATATCACTGGAGCAATTAAAGCTTTATAAATGGGCCCTGCGTCTCTCCAAATAAGGAGCTCCATCAATCTGGCCAGACAGAGAGGTCCTTAGGCTGTCACACTTGCTTCTAGCCGCAATCTGTAGATTTCAACTTAGCCGAGAAATTGATAATCTGATTCAGGCATAACCTGGTTAGCCTCCGTGTCGGCTGTAAGTAGAGAGGGCTTCTGTCGCTGGGCGGGGCAGGGGGGCAGGGGGGCAGGGCTGCTCTCAGGCCCTGTGGAGGGGGAAGGGGAAAGTGTTCACTAGCAGAGACGTACGGACACATAGCAGAGCCACATGACTGCTGACCGGGTGGTATTCAGCGCCTGATGTCATATTGGACTTCCAGTGTGCTCTAGCTGTTAGATACACTGGAACAAAATGTGCTGTGAGATCATTTGCTTTGACATCATCTACTATGTCAGTAGTTGGCATTTGCCTAAAGATAAACTGCACCAAGAGGGTGTCATGGTGAGAACTTGCATGTAGCCTACACAGTGTTAGGAAAAAATGTGTATTTAAAAAGAACTTAAACAAGCTTGGGATCGTGTAGAGGGACGGCGGCTGCTGGGAGCACGGCACGGTCACCAAGCTGTCAGACACATGGATACATGAAAACCCCTTCTGAGGGCTGGAAGTTCCCCACGTCGGGTCTCCTTCCCTCAAAACAATCAACAGAAAACAGCTTTAGACAGATGCAAATCACCTCATTAACTCCCCAACTTAAATCCATTCTGCAGGAGGAGAGCGGGAGAGAGGGGGAAAAAATTATGGATAAAACATCTGCTGGATTTGCCCATCTGTGCCAAGCAGAACGAAGGCGGCCCACTGTGCAAAAGAGAGGGAGTGGGAGAAAAGAGAGAGGGGGAGGGATGGAGGGAGGGAGAGAGGGAGAGGGGGTGGGCGGGGGCGGTGGAGGCACGGTGCCCACGTCTACAAATGCCAGGGCTGTGAGGAAGGGACCGTAATGAAGAAAGGGGAAAGCCATGGCTAGCTGAAAGCCGTGGCTGGCGCTAAATCCCTCTGAAAACAATTAAAGTGCCGCCGTTCCCCTCAGCCCACGCCTGGCTGCAGACGCCCGGTGCTGTTGAGCCCACGCCCGGTGCTGCTGAGCCCACGCCCGGTGCTGCTGAGCCCACGCCTGGTGCTGCGAGGCCCACGCCCGGCTGCAGCGGCTCGTTCTTGTCTGACGCTCCCTTTTTGGCTTTCACAGCCTTCCTTCCCGGCGCATTCAATTTCTCCTCCAATGTTTTTTCTTTTTTTTTTTCTTTTTTTTTTTTTTTTCTTTTTTTTTCTTTCTTCTTTTTCTTCTTCTTTTTCTTCATATTCAGGATTGTGCTGCCAGGGGCTGCGCTGTGCTGATCGGATCTGTGCAGCTAAGCTTCTACCCTTCTCTGTCTGCCAGCCAGGCAAGACATGACGACTAAGCCTGCTGGGTCAGCAGGGGACAAGATGTCTGGCTGATACCTGAAGGGGGAGATCAAAACTAGCCTGTCTCACATTTAAGAGATTAACAGGACCAGCACTGAGCACATACTAGCTTTTGCACTGTGTGTTGTGGGTTAGAAGGGCTGTTGTGGACACGTTAGTCATCCATGTCATGTAGCCACTCATCCTCTCCCCCCAGGACGCCCCCACCCTAAACAAGGCCATCTTCAGGGGACATGACGCCCCCACCCTAAACAAGGCCATCTTCAGGGGACATGACGCCCCCACCCTAAACAAGGCCATCTTCAGGGGACATGACGCCCCCACCCTAAACAAGGCCATCTTCAGGGGACATAACACTTTAAATTCAACAATTCTAAACATGAAAGAAGTGTAGAAAGAAGTGCAACAGCTATTTATTTTTATAATTATTAAAAACATATAGATTGAATTGCCCCCATGGAAGATGGAGGCAGCAGGTGTGTGGGTTGCCTAGAAACGCCTAAGCAAAGACATTTTTACACTTTTTGCCATTTTCAGCAATAATGAGATTTAGTGAAGAAGGTCTTTGGTAACCTGCAGGGGTTAGTCAGGTGGGGTGGAGGACAGTGAGAGGAGGGCGGGAGGCCGGCTGCTCTGAGACGCAGCACTGGGGACGGGACGTCTCTCTGAAACACTGAGCTTGCTCTCGCTACAGCTAATGTGAATTTATCTGTGTAATCCTGCCGTCCTCAGGCTCTACAGATACATAAATAAGCCTTTAATCTTCACTCTTCTGTTGTTCTTTCTTTCTTTAATAATTTCTTTGGAACAAAAATAGGATTCTTTGTGTTGTTTCTTTTCATGGCTGAAGGGAGCCATGGGTCACAGAGACACGGCAGAGCTATGGCTAAAGCTTCTGGTCAACCCTGACCCTAACTGCCTAACACTACTATCCAGACTTAACAATCTGGAAAACATCTACGTTTAAAACATCTACGTTCAGACACCGACCTGAGATGAAATACAATTGCATCGACATAGTCCTGCAACATCTAAAAAATGCCGCAGTGCCAGTGCGCCGGTGATGCATCCAGCAAACGGGGAGGAACCTGTGGCTAGCTGGACTGGAACCAAACACGTCTGTAACCTGCAGTCTTTCTGCTCTGCCCCGTAAGCAAGTGGCTTTACTGCTCAGGATAGATCACAACACTGTCATAGTCAAGCATCCTGGTGCTCACTCCTGGTAAATGAACATGAAGCTTCTTTTCCATCACACTGTGATGGAAAAGAAGTGTCTGTGTGTCTCTGAACAAGCACAGCCTCCATCGCCTTCAGACAGGTAACCCCCCCCCATTGGAACAGTAGCCTGAAAAAGAGGCCATGACTTAGCTGTTCAGAACAGAAGGAAACACTGGCGGCGTTTTGGATCATTATAATAATAGAATAAATAAAAGGCTGTGTTTATGTATCTTGTACATCTGGTTGTGCTGTGTTTGCGTAAATGTTTTACTTACTTGTGTTTACCTTTCTGACGTATACAGTAGATCAAATTTAGAGTACATTTTAGAGATAATTATTGCCATTGTAAGCAGTTTGTCTTTCGCTTACAGATATTATTAAAATAACTATATATTGTGTGGGAATAAGCTGTTACAGTAATGCATGGTTGTCAGCCAATAATAATCAGCGGTCAACAAGTGGCCAATAGGAAGAAGGAAACCTGACAAATAAAAACTGTGAAAACACCAGGTATCAATTTTCACAATTTAAACTCAGCACAACCCCTACCATTTCACCTTGCTCCCTTCTGCGACATCTGCATCAACCCTGCTCCTATAAAGATTTTGTGTGCACCTGTATGTGTGTTTGTCTGGGGCTGTGTGTGTAAGTGTGTGGCTGTGTTTGGCCGTGGCTGTGTATGTGGGTGTCTGTGGGTGTGTGTGTCTATGGCTGTGTGTGCCTGCGTGTGTCTGTGTGTGCCTGTGTGTGAGTGTGTGTGTAGGCCTGTGGGTGTGGGCCTGTGTGTCTGTGGGTGTGTATGTGTGTGTCTGTGGGTGTGGGCCTGTGTGTCTGTGGGTGTGGGCCTGTGTGTCTGTGTGTCTGGGCCTGTGTGAGTATAGGTGAGGATGGGAAGTGCCCCACAGCCTAGAAGGTGTGCAGGTGGGAGGGTCACACAGAGAGTGGAAAATTAGCTACTCTTCAGATTTCATCCAACACCAGCCGCTTTTATTTCCCTCCAGGCTTCCCTCCTCCTACTGTCTGTTATGATTGCAGAGCAGACGATAAAAGTGGGCAAGGATTGAATATGTCGTTGGTCGTGAGGTGTTTGTGTGCCCTGGGTGAAGAGAGTGACTCATTTTCAAGTATTCTCATGAAGCAGAAATAAGAAAAATCAGTCCCAGGCTACAGGCTGGGTGGATGAGTGGCGTACAATGTTGATTAGACTGATTGTCTTGAAGTATTCCGTATGCAACATGCTAACATGTTCTGTGTAATAAGATGACACCATGTTCTCTTTTGAGAGAGACGTGTCAGTTTCACCATGTACTGTCTAGGCATATGGGCCTCGTAAAAATGCCAGTTGCTGGTGCCGGCTAATCCCAGTGGGGCGTCCTCTCCAGCTCCACACTGGAACGCTTCAACGGCCTTCCAGATGCAGCCACGGAGAAGCGCTTAAAACGGGCGTCTGCTTAGCAACAAATTAATTATATATATTTACAATTAAATAAAGAATTGTGTATCTTGTCGTCCAGATGTTAGAGTTGCCTGGCTCTCGCTGACAGGGCCCTGGTGTTGTGCAGCTCACGCTGGCGCTGCATATGCCTTTGTTGTTGTCTTCTTAACTCGACCCACCAGGAGGTTGACACTTAACAATCTGGAGCACGTAATAAATGGCATTACAGCTCATCTCTCTGCGTGCTGCTTGGGTTGTTCCTGTTCCTATCCTTGCCCTGGAGGGACGGGATAACGATTCCTAAAAGCCAAGGAGTGTGTTCTCCTACAAGCCTCTTCTCCTTAATGTGAGGGCTATAGCGGCCGAGAGGGCTCTAGCGGCCGATGGCCTTCAGTCCGTTTATTTGAAAGAGGGTTGCGAGAGTGGCAACTCTGTGGAGCGTGGCTGAGATGACACAAAAGCTTTTTTTAAACGTGAAAATTCTTAAACGTGAGGAGAAAGTTGGAAAAGCCCTAGTCTGCTTTTTTGAGTTTGATCATTCGTGTTTCCTCGTGACACGTCTGTTGGTTGATGACGTTTCATGAGTTGGTTACAGATGTGACAAAGTTTCCATTCATGTTGAAAAATATCCATCTCTGTGGAGGACAAAAAAGTTGAGAATCTCAAAAGTTAATAGATTGTTCTCTAACTGTTCAGGTTAGATGACAGCTTCGAATCTGAAACAATCTGAAAGTTGCTCTTCACCATTGTGACACAATTTTCAGAGTAGATGCTTTTGATTTCCTGTGGGAAGGTTTGCCAGAGTTGGGATCAAATCAAGTTATCGTTGCAGTCACAGTTGTCAACCTGTGTTTGGGCTGAGCATGCTATCAAGCGAGATGTACTGCGTGGGAGGGGTGGTGGGGTGAATTACTTTAACCCTACATCCTCCTGGGTTGCAGAAATTAATTGACCTCCCCCATAGTGAACATTGGTTGTGGGCCTGTAACATTGCAACCACACAGCCCTGTGGATTTATTATTTGATCCAACTGAGAGGATATCCAGGGAATTCTAATGATGTCATCATTCGGCAACTTTAACAAGGGTAACATCAGCCACAAACTCCCCAAATACAGACAATTCATCCAATGCCCCACCAGAGAAGAGAACACTCTAGATCACTGCTACACTACAGTCAGTTGTGCCTACCACGCCGTCCCTCGTGCAGCACTGGGCCACTCTGACCATACCATGTTCCATCTGATTCCTGCATACAGGCAGAAACTAAAGCCGTGTAAACCTGTTGCGAGGACATCAAAACAGTAGCCTGACGTTGTCATACTCATAATTCTAGTCAGAATATGAGTCTGAGAACTCTCCGTTGGGCTGTGAGTATGGGGCGTGTTTCAACCGGACTCGTAAAAAAATGCCTCTTCGCTCAATTGGATAGACCTACAACCAATCAGAGCAACGTAGTATGTTGTTCGTTGAAAACGAATTCCACCCAAGCGCTCTTTGGTGACGTGGCTAATTACGTTACTGTTGATCATCTGTCCATCATCGTATAAAGCCCACCCTGACAATTTGATTGGTCCGAACAGCTCCTGTTCGGACATACTTTTTCCCAAAACTAGCGAACCCGGACCCAACTTCCCGACCACATTTTTTTGTGGGCGGGGCTAAGTTGGGCTGGCAGCCAGGCTATCAAAACAGTAGACCAGTGAAGGTTATTGAAGATCTGCGGGCGTGCTTGGACTGTACTGACTATGTTCACGACTGCTACCAATAGTCTGGATGAACTCAGACGCTGTGACGTCGTACAACAGCGTCTGTGAGGACTGCTGTATTCCAACAGGGACCAGGGTGAATTTCAACAACAGCAAGCCCTGGTTCACTGCAGAGCTCAGACGGTTGCAGCTGAAGAAGGTGGAGACAGAGACAGTTTCAAGGAGTTGAAGAACAGGTTTAGTAAAGCAGTACTCGGACAGACTACAACAGTAGTTATCTGCCAACGACTCTGCTTCTGTCTGGAGAGGGCTCAGGCAGACCACCAACTACAAGCCCAGAGCCCCACCACCATTAATGACTCCTGCCTGGCCAACGACCTGAACGAGTTCTACTGCAGATTTGAAATACAATTGGACCGTCCTGAACTACCCCTCCCCACCCAAGTGGACTCCCCCCCCCCCCCCCCCCCCCATCTCCACAGAGATGACACTCTCCATTCAGGAAAGATAATTTAACAGACTGTTCAAGAGGCAGAACCCATGCAAAGCAGCTGGGCCAGACACTGTCTCTCCTGCCACCCTCAAGCATTGTGCTGACCAGCTGTCTGGTGTTCACCAACATCTTCAACACCTCCCGAGAGACATGCCAAGTGCCAGCTTGTCTCAAGTCATCCACCATCATCCCTGTGCCCAAAAAGCCAAGGCAAACAGGACTTAATGAATACAGACCCGTCGCCCTGACCTCTGTGGTAATGAAGTCTTTCGAGCGCCTGGTGCTGGCACACCTCAAAGCCATCACAAACCCTCTCCTGGACCCCATGCAGGTTGCCTACAGAGGTAACAGGTCTGTGGACGATGCAGTTAACACGGACGGTTAACAGTGGATGATGCAGTTAATGGCCCTCCACTTCAGCCTACAGCACCTGGACTCCAGGACTTCAGCTGTGCCTTCAACACATGAACGTGAACGTGCCCGACTCCACCTGCAGGTGGATCACAGACTTCCTGTCTGACAGGAAGCAGTGCGTGAAGCTGGGAACACAATTCTCTGACTCCCGGTCCATCAGCACCGGATCTCCTCAGGGCTGCGTCCTTTCTTCTTTGCTCTTCTCCCTGTACACCAACAG
Organism: Hypomesus transpacificus; assembly: GCF_021917145.1. Classification (NCBI taxonomy): domain Eukaryota; kingdom Metazoa; phylum Chordata; class Actinopteri; order Osmeriformes; family Osmeridae; genus Hypomesus; species Hypomesus transpacificus. The sequence continues at coordinate 436,357 of NC_061060.1, forward strand.
CTGCACCTCCAGTCATCCGTCCGTCAAACTCCTGAAGTTGACACCACCCTCATTAGGCTCATCTCTGGTGGAGATGAGTCGGACTATAGGTGGGAAGCTGACAACCTGGTGACCTGGTGTAGCCACAACAACCTAGAGCTCAGTGCTCTCAAGACAGTGGAGATGGTTGTGGCCTTCACAAACAATACAGCCCCACTCACCCTCATCACCCTGTGACTGAACCCAAAGACTTCTATTATGTCTAATATAAAATGTCTGGGAGTGTCTTTTCCCAGATCTCAGGAAAGGTCGATCAACATACCAACACAGGCGATCTGCAAGCTCATGTAAATCAAAAGTTTTCCTCATGGGAATGGCCCAGACCCACTCTGAATGAGTCTGGAAGCTTTCACAAATGTTTGTTGTGATACTTGTTATATAAATAAAAACGGTTAGAAATGTATGCTGAACTGATAATCAGTGGTTAAGAATTTAACATTGGAAAATGTCTACATGAATACCCCTTGGCTTAGGCTACTTCATGATGAAGAAACACCAGAGACAAAACTACTAAAAGTTTGCTTCCGACAAAGCTGACATGACAGAGAAATTAGCCTTGCCCACCCTGGAGAGATTTAAATAATACAGAAAAGCCTCTGAACAAACAGGATAATTACGGCCTCCGGGGGAAGCAACACTGTCTCCTTGTTGCGCTGCCTGCCAACGCTGAAGCGTAAAACTTGCTCCTCATTAGCATACGTGGTCTCCTGGACTCTGGAGTGAAGCTGGAGGTGTCACATCTTACAGGTGTGACATGAGAGTGGCTCCGACCCTCCAACAACTAAACAGCAGGACACCCGCTGAACAGGACTGACGCGGTACGCTGCATCATCAGGCTGAGATCTGCAGCTTCCTCAAATCATGTTACTGCTTACAGATCTTTAAGGGGGGGGGGGGGGGGGGGGGTCAGAGAATTGGCACAAGAATCAATTGTTTAGAGCAGGACAAATAAGAGTACTCTAAGTTCATGAATTAAAGACATGGCACAGTTTACAGCAGCTTACAGTGTTTGCTTAAATGAATGATTTACTCATATAATTTATTGACAGCCTGCTGAATGATGAATGACCACAACAAAACAAACAACTTCAAATTGGTCTTTAGTTGAAACTTAATCCATTATGAGAAAGAAACAAAGAATTTGGAAAGTCATGGCGACATGAATAAATCAACAATAGAAATTCCCTGTTTATGAAACCTGAAACAAACATATGATATGCATATTACCATATGCATTCGATCTGATATAATATACAGTATGCTGTATATACTCTAGTATAAACCTACATCTGCTCAGTTACTGTGGGCCAGCCTGGTAGGCGTTTAGCTCCAAACCTGGTCCACACACCAGAGAGCAACATATCTGATAGCATGTCTCCATAACTTCATCACTGTCAGCTAACCTCATCACTCCTGTGTAACATTTCAACTCATACTGCCTCTTCTCAACTGACGGTTTTACCTGCTCGATGCTGCTGACTTTGCACATTCCATTCAGGCCCACTTTCACATCTTTTGTCACACTGTCATGGTGACAAAAGAATATAAACATGAAGCCCCAGTCTTCAGATTCCAGGGCTTCATGCAGTTATTTATCTTGTCCCAGAGTCTTGTATGTGAGTGCTGGGAGCTAACCTGTCAACTGTGACCCTCTCCTGGCTGTCTCCTCGCTGGGTCTCCCACCCCGCGCTCCAGAACACCAGACGATTTATGGGTGTCAGAAGCACACAGGACATCTATTCATGAAACACTCATAAATAATACATGGTGGGGGGAGGGGGCAGAGGTGGGTAGGAGGGTCTTGATATGCCAACACACGACAGGTGGGTTTGCGGAAGAATTATTTCTGCAGATAGAAGCAATAGAAGATGTGTCATGCACAGGCTGTCTAACACCCCAGGAAAAAAAAGCAATATAGTGATGGTGGAAACGCAGGTGACAGGAAGTGTGAGCTGACATCCTGGGTCTGGCACCAGATGAGGATGTCTGTTGGCGTTTTATTATTGTGACTCGGGCTGTTGACAGTGTTCTGAGGTCTGGGATAAATAGAAATATAGTTGGTCAGCGATTCAGAGAAGGTGCTTCCAAAAAAGCCAGCCCTGACATTTTTTTTCTTCAGTAGATGATAACTAGAAGGATTCTGCTGTACAGGGAACTTGCTGTGCTGAGCGGATGTGAATGACATGACCATGGCACATTTAAGGAGAGACAGAACTTCTCAAATGTGGCTGTTGACCAATGCTGTCAATGTTATCATTTCCAAGTGAAGAAGTTTAAAGAAACCCTGATAGGGGCACCCTGGTAGCTCACTTTATAAGACACTTGCTGCAATGGTCTGAGCGTGTACCATGTGGGATGAGGCCTTGCTGCAGTGGTCTGAGCGTGTACCATGTGGGATGAGGCCTTGCTGCAGTGGCCTGAGCGTGTACCATGTGGGATGAGGCCTTGCTGCAGTGGCCTGAGCGTGTACCATGTGGGATGAGGCCTTGCTGCAGTGGCCTGAGCGTGTACCATGTGGGATGAGGCCTTGCTGCAATGGTCTGAGCGTGTACCATGTGGGATGAGGCCTTGCTGCAGTGGTCTGTGCGTGTACCATGTGGGATGAGGCCTTGCTGCAGTGGTCTGAGCGTGTACCATGTGGGATGAGGCCTTGCTGCAGTGGTCTGTGCGTGTACCATGTGGGATGAGGCCTTGCTGCAGTGGCCTGAGCGTGTACCATGTGGGATGAGGCCCTGCTGCAGTGGTCTGTGCGTGTACCATGTGGGATGAGGCCTTGCTGCAATGGTCTGAGCGTGTACCATGTGGGATGAGGCCCTGCTGCAGTGGTCTGTGCGTGTACCATGTGGGATGAGGCCTTGCTGCAGTGGTCTGAGCGTGTACCATGTGGGATGAGGCCTTGCTGCAGTGGTCTGTGCGTGTACCATGTGGGATGAGGCCTTGCTGCAGTGGCCTGAGCGTGTACCATGTGGGATGAGGCCTTGCTGCAATGGTCTGAGCGTGTACCATGTGGGATGAGGCCCTGCTGCAGTGGTCTGTGCGTGTACCATGTGGGATGAGGCCTTGCTGCAATGGTCTGAGCGTGTACCATGTGGGATGAGGCCCTGCTGCAGTGGTCTGTGCGTGTACCATGTGGGATGAGGCCTTGCTGCAGTGGTCTGTGCGTGTACCATGTGGGATGAGGCCTTGCTGCAGTGGTCTGAGCGTGTACCATGTGGGATGAGGCCTTGCTGCAGTGGTCTGTGCGTGTACCATGTGGGATGAGGCCTTGCTGCAGTGGTCTGGGTTCGAAACCAGCCTTGCCATGCCTCCTGCATGCTTTCCCTCTCCCAGCCTTTCCTGTCACACTTCACTTAGACAACTGCCCAATAAAGTATGACAAATTCCCAAAATATATCTTAGAATCCTGATCTTCTTCTTTCCCAATGACCTCCCAGAATGCATGTCATCTCAGCACGTGTGGGACTCAGGAGTGGGGACCTCCCTCCATGGATGTGAGGTAGCAAGCTAACGGATGACACCGCCCTCATCCATAACAGTAATTGGACAGGACAGCTGCCAGCTCACCTCATCCAGCATGCCTCGGGCATCACGGCACCAGCAAGGCCTTATACAGCTCCAGGGAACACTGACTCAGAATGTGTCATTGATGATGCTTAAGTGCATTAAGATGTGGATGATGTCCTGGGAGCATACACTTGCTCAGACTGGATCGACTGTTCAGACCGGAGGAGCCTTGATGGGCAGGGAGGACCTGCTGTCACACTCCTCCATGCCCTCTCCCTGCAGGCCCTCGTCTGGCTCCTGCACCCAGGGCCGGGCTCCTCTAGGGGGGCAGACGACCAGCCTGGGTGCGCTGGTGGGCTGAATCCGTCTGCTGCTGGAGTACGTGCCTCTGCTTGGCACCAAGTTGTAAAGCAAGTGGAAATTCAATAAATGGAAGCAGACACACTGCTCCCTCCCGTCCTCCCTCCCCCGCCATTTCACAGGACTGGGAGGCCTTTCAGCCTCACAGCTCCAGTATCGATTCTGAGTGCCTTGCTTGTAATGGTCCAGCTTTAATTAGCAGCTGAATGCCACGAGCGAACGCGCTAGTGGAACACATAAGGTGATGATTCTCCCAGAGGAAGGCTGAGGTGTGCAGGGGCCAGGACAGGAGGGAGAAATCCTTTGATTTCACACAGACATTTACACAAATACACATGCAGGAGAAGAACTACTGGTGCAAGCATTAGATACAGACATGTACGCAAACACCTCTGCCCCCCCCCCCTCTCTCTCTTTCTTTTAAACCTTTATGTTTTCCCCCCTTCTATTCAGTCTGATCCATTTCCTGTCTCTGCATCTCTTCTTTTGTTGTTTAGTGATCCACTGCAGAAGGACAGCCTGGTGTGTTTTGAACATTCTGAGCATGCCTCAACACACAACACTCTGCTCTCAAACTCATATTGAGCAGTTGGAAGCGTGCAGACCCACTTTCTGCTGCCAGCCGCTCGCACGAAGAGAATCTGGCCCCCTGTTTCAGGAGGGCTCCTGCCAGCCGCACCGCTCCCTCCCTCCCCAGATGGCAGAGCGAAGTGGGCTGGCTCTCTAACGGTCAAATCTGTTCCCATTACTCCCCGCTGCATTTCCTGTTTTTATGTTTGAGAGGGAATCGGACAAGGCTCTGCCAACACCATCCATAGCCGCTGGGCCTCCTCGTTACTGTCCAGCCCTAACGAGATACCTGGCTCTCCCCTCCAAACCCTCTCTGCATCTGCTGGTGTCAGCCCCGAGCAGCCCTGGTGCATATCCGCCCAACGCCCAGACGTTTGAAGTTTCAAATGTTTATATTTTCAAGCGTTTTATTACTGTAACCTTGTTTTCTTTTTCTCCCATATATGGTGGGTAACAGGTGGGAGGCAGGTGTTGGCAATGTGGCCATGCATTCCATTTAGACTGGGGGTTTGGTTCAAATTGGAATATTTGATAGTTAGGTTACTTCTGTACAGCATAAACATTTGATGAAGGTTTTTCCTCAACAACATCTGTTCACCCTGGTCTATTATAATGCCATGTTGGGAGCAAACTGGTTTGATTGGGAGATTAGTTAGGGAAGTTTAAATAATGGTCCAAAAAACACCAACACAGAACAAATGCAATTTCAAACATTTGTCATTGTTCCCTCATAGCTGCTAAGCTATTATATGAAATATCAAGTATCAAGTAATTTCAAGCACTCTGTGTGCTGTGAGACAAAGTTCTGCCAATTCTGGACAAATAACAAAGTCTTGAGCCAAATTTCAATATAATTGAAAAGGACTTTCAAGAAGTCAAACCCCCCTGGAGTTAAATGCAGAAAAAAGGTGCTTTTTAAGGTTGTTACTTCAACATGCATACACATACATTTACATTAAAGCACATAACATAAAAAATAATCTTATCTCACATTTAATATTGTGAGCCTTCATAATGTGGTGGTGTATTTTGGGTATATTAACCTTCTTTCACCATGGGTGGACCATGGGCCACCGTTGCATACTGTAAGATTAGTTTGTGTTTCCTCATCATGTTCAAACACGGTTTAACATAAGCATGGAACTAATAAAACACGTGTATGCTGTAACACAGCCATCTCAGTAATAAAAACCCTGTACTTGGCACAATCCAGTGGCTCTCTTTGTCCACTGCGGTACGATACATCTCTGGTGCCCAGCCTCTCTCTGCCCACAGCATGTTCCAGCCTCGACAGGTGATCCGTCAGGTTTGTCACGAGGGGAGGGGAGGGGAGCTGTCCTCCAAACTCGTTACTCCTGGGAGCCAATCAGCTCGGAGACTGGCTGGCCCCCAGCCAACCAGCAGCTGTCCCTCTCCTGTGGGAGGGGCAAGGGCAGGGAGGAAGCCCGAAGTGAGAGGACCCTTTTAGAACGGGAACGGGCCAGGGGTAACCCGATATAGAAGAGGGGATGTTCAGAATAGCTGGGCCAGGGGTAGTCCAGTGACAGCGAGGACTTTTAGGGGTAGGACGTTGTAGGGAAACAAAGCAATCAAGGTCACCGCCAGAATAGGTTTGTCCTTCTGGTTTGTCCTTCTGGTAAAACTGTGACCCAACTGTGAAGCTCACGCTAGCTTCACGTGCTGAAGAGCTCATCTGTGAGGATGCCCACCCATAAGAGGCTAATTGCTCCTAGATTACTCACTTTCACTCTCCCAAGATCCGACTGTTTACCACCTGTCAATTCATGTACCGGAGATGTTAGCAAAGGGACATCTTGTTTGAAGTAAAGCATATCGGGGGGGGCTAACACGATGGGAACCTTGTGAGGATGCGTGGCTGTCGGGAATGCAATTATGGGGCCTCAAACCACGCGGGTGAGAGGAAATTGTCGGCGGTCTGTTTCCTGACAGTGAAGAGCATTGTGGGAATTAGCCCGTGTTGTGGCGTATTAAACATTTAGAAGGTGTTGATTGCCTGGATCATTTTGGGGGCAAGCGGATAGATTTGTTGTCATGGCGATAAAGATGACAAGAGAGAATGAAAGAACGAGTGTTTGACGCGTCTGAAGTTCGCTGACTGCAGGAAGAGGTTAACAGGAGCCTTCCATGAATATTCACAGGGAAGCATCCCTGGGGAATAGAGACCCAATTAACAAATCCCATTAATTACGAGACTATCACAACTGATTAGGAGATGGTCGTCTGCTTTGGGCAACAATGCGGCCCAGATTTTCTGCTTCATGGAAGCAAGTAGAAAATGACTGTCATGCAGAATCAGTGACTGGCTGACTGCATGAGTGGATGTACTGATACAAGTGACTTAAGATTGTAAAACACCGCCCTTGAAACGCTGTATACTGTGGAAACTGGAAGCTGCTAAGTGCACAGGTGACAAGAGTAAAGAACATCCTTTGGGGACAAAGTACTCAAATTCACAACATACATTTAAACGTAAAAAACATTGATACACAATATGCTTAAAATGAAATGGTACTACTGTACGATGCCGAAATGTCCAAAATGATAGTCATCCCCGAACCTTTCTCTTGCTCATCTCATTCACTGTTCCTCCCCCACCCCCCTGGATGCAGGTAGGCTAACGGCCGCCATTCAATTCAAGTCTCAGCATGATGTGGTGTTACATTTGAGACACAGCAGAGACTAATGTTATGATTTGAAAGCAACAGCCATTTCTACAGCAGGGAGCTCATTTGAAACTGAAATACCCCCCCCCCCCTTCTCCAGTGCTAGCTATCTAAATACAATGTGGTCTAACACTGTTGAGGCAATTATAGAGCAAATGGTAAAAAAAAAGAGGTAACTTACTAAAAGTTACATTTCTGTATATCACTTACCCACAATTTGTTTTTGTTTTCTTGGCACTCATCATGGGGAATATGGGAGATCCATCGATGTTATCTTATTAACATGATTAAAGCCAAGCACCTAGCTGCAAGCCTTCGCTATTCACCACATCTGAACTCAACCATGAAGTCACGCTGTAATGATTCAGTCCACTCTAAGTTATCATTTCACTTCCATGTACAATGCTAGTTGTCTGTACAGCGCATTAGACTAACAATGAGTGATTACCAAATGAACAACTGAACTGTAATGCCTTGTTTGATTTTCTAGATTGTACATTTGCATGTTCCACACTCCAGAGTACAATGCAAGCAGTGGATATTGGCAGGCGTGTGGTAGTCTCACTGCACCCAGCACCTCATAATGCTAATAAGAGAAACCACTGACCACTGTTTCAGCCGCGTTAAGCTAACAGAGACGTAATACCATTTTAATTGCAAGTGTGATTATACAGCTAAAAGAAACGGCGCTAGTTGATTAAATGCATTTGGGTCAATTTTAGAGGCCAATCATTTTTAGTGACAAAGCCACCGAGGAGGTGAGGTAATTGCGAGAGAACATAATCTCTCTTATTGTAATAACTAATAATAAAGCAGGACAGTTTTTTTTCCCCCAGACATAAAAGTAGATAAATGAGGACAGTGAAGTGCACATGTGAACAATCCAAAAAGGTGAGGCTAATTACTAATAAAGCACTTAGTCTATTTGCACTCATGGTGCAATCCGGTGTTAATTAAACTTAATGTTCAGTGCCTTGCAGTTGTACACTGCTCAACATGATGTGCTGGTGGTCACAACATCTCTCCATGTTCAGCCTGCCCACTCTGGCCCTGGGATTGGGTTTCCTGTGTTAACACGCTCCATCCAGTCAGAGGCTGTCTGCAGACCTTCCTCTCCCTCCAAGGTAGTCAGGAGAAGGTGCCGTCCACTTCCTGGGCATCATCCTGCTTCTTCAAGGCAGTTGCTAAGGAACTGGACATGCACAAGACCCAACCAAGGCAGATTTAGTGAAAACATGTCCAGGATTGTTTGACCTTTGCTGTTTATGTTATTGGAAGGTATGACCAATGCCGATTGCATGTCTATGCCTCTGACCTGCTAATATTTCCCAGCTATGTTTGTTTCTGCAGTACCCCTGGGTTTCACTGGAACACGTCACACAGGCACCTAATACCAGTTCATAATGCTGCAATACCATGTCCCATGGCCCATGTCCTAGACCACCAAACGATGGGTCAAAATTGTCAAATCGTTTTTTCTCATCCTTTCTCCTTTATATTCCCTAATGCCTCTGGATTTAAATGAGGTGTAAAATCTGAGCCCTAGCAGAGTCGTAAACGAGGCGTTAAAGCTGCACAGGTCCATGTACGCAGGAAGTGATGTGTCACCAGCAGCACATTTGTATCCCTTCATAAAACCAGCAGAACGCAATGTGAAGATGAGAAAATCTCGCTTGTAATTACAAACTAATTACCTAAACTTTCAGGTAAGTAACCATTCATGAGAAGATAATTGTTTTATTGAAGCCCATGACAGCGTTACTAAGCATGGCATGTTGAAAGCGCATTGTGTTCTGTTCACACAGAAACAAAACACCGTTGGTCAGATTAAGATCTGCCTTTTCACAACATCATCATCTGATTTCTCCTTGGAGGAACCTGATCGTGACCAGTTGCATTTAGCTGTGTCCTGTACCAACCAGAGAGGGGGGGGGGGGAGGGAGAGGTATGGAGGGGGAGGTGGGGGGGAGAGGGGGGGAGAAAGGGGTAAGGAGATGGAGAGAAGGAGAAATATGACCCCCCTGGGTTAGCCATGTGTGAAGCGCACACCGTTCATTTTGCTAGGAGGAATAATTGGACAAAGTCTCATGCAAATATCCCCCCCTGAATGCCACAGAATGGAAGGTGGGATCTGCTCATTCATGCAGATGACAACCTGAGCCCTCGTTTCTCTCCCCACTTTGTATAATCAGACGGACAAGCAGCAGGGTGCCCGCTGGAGGGGGTACACAGGAACAGGAAGTCCTCCCCACGCCGAAGGACTCAGGCCTGACACGTTTTATAGACTCCAGCACTGGAAACCCACAAAGAAGAGGCAGGCAGGGCTGACATCAGTTCTCAGAATATGCCATTGTCAAATATAATAAAGAGATTCAAAGAGGAGCTACTGTATAAACAAGTGTATTTTCTCTTTGCTAGTCAAAGATGGAAAAAGTGCACACATCCTTCACTCAAGTAGAAGTACAGATACTCATGTTGAAAAAGACTCTGGTAAAAGTTTAAATACTGACTACACTTTTTCACTCAGGTTAAAGTAAAGAAGTGGGGGCTCTGACATATACTTAAGTAAAAAGTACCCATTACTAGAGTACAGAAAAGTATAGTAGAGTCCTCATCAAGTACTGATCAATGATACATAGATTTTTTCAACCTTTCAAGGGGAGTCAGATGGCTAAGCGGTTAGGGAATCGGACTAGTAATCTGGAGGTTGCCAGATCGATTCCCGGCCATGGCAAATGACGTTGTGTCCTTGGGCAAGGCACTTCACCCAACTTGCCTCGGGGGGAATGTCCCTGTACTTACTGTAAGTCGCTCTGGATAAGAGCGTCTGCTAAAATGACTAAATGTAAATGTAAATGTTTCAAAAGGTTTTTCTGGTAACTTTTTGTTCCAAAATAATCTTCAACCTTTCAATATTTTTTTTAGGAACTCATTAAGTACTCATCAATGATGCAAAACATTTTGTTAAACTTAGAAAAAATATTTGTCTTGTAGCCTTCTGCTTGCTCTATGGTAGCTTCGCATCTTTTGTTTGTTGTGCATGATAGCCAGGAAATGAAAAAAGGAACGGAATTACACGTTTTTATTGATCATGCCAGCTACAGATTAAAACTATAGTTATAAGCCTGGCTTGAAAATGTAAGAAGTAGAAACTACAGACATTTGTGTAAGAAATGCAAGGAGTGAAAGTAAAAAAATGTCAGAAAAATAAATTGTGAAGTTAATTACTGATACCAGAAAAATCGACTTAAGTACTCTGCTGCTCGTTGAGGCTCAGACTGGCTGTCTGAGCATACTGAACAGATGCCTGACTGGGGACATGTAGTAGGGAGTCTTTAACCAAGCAGAACAGTTGTAAGAGTTCTCGTTAATTAATTCCACCAGTTTGGAACATTCTACAACAGAGAGTGAATTAAAACGTTTGGGTTCATTAAATTGTTCCTGGCAAGTTATCTTTGTGGCCAGCCCTATCTTTGTTTTGGTAACTCACAGATAAGATCATGCTGTTAAGGTCACCTCAATTGCCATGATGGGGATTGATCATCAGGAACACTGATTGATTATCTGTTTATTTCAAAGCATATCCGTTAAATGATGTGTTTTGATGTGTGAACTGAATTCACAAACACACGACTGCATATCCCTCCCTCCTACATGACTTCCTCATTATAAGGAAATGTCTTTGAGATTACTTTTCCTTGCAGATAGAGAGAGAAAAAGACAAAGGATAGCCAGGTCATTAAAGTTAGACGTTTATTCTACGTTTCTGTCACTTTGAAGGGTAATACGGTGCAGAACGTGGTCCCTACCTCGCTGCTGAGGTTTAGCAGGGCAGACTGTGAGGCGGGGCATGTGTGTCACCTCATTAAGGTGACAAGAGAGTAAACACATCAAACTGTTTGACTGAAAATAAGTTGATTTGAATGTAACTCTGTCAGACACGTGTAAAGAGACTGAGCTTGCCCGTATCCTTTTCCAAACCACGATGACCTGAGTCGCCGACAGGAAAATTAGCTCATATGAAAAGGCTGACCTCAACTCCAGCCTGTCTGTCAAACTGGATCAAGGAGGCGGAATGGCAGTCACAAAAACTCAAAACAACACAAAAAAATGTACAATTAAAAAGACGTTGAAAGACAACTGAAAGATAATAACATGCAACAACGCTCGTTCGTAAATAATTAAACTGTTGAGGACAACACAAACAAGGCCTCTGCATGATGTTTGTGGTTTTCCCTCCCCCCTCTCTCTCCACATTCAATTTTAATTATCTCTCTCTGTTTATCTTTTTTTCTCTATGATGGTCTCAGAGAGACAATAAGAAATAGAAAGGCAACAGAGATGACAAGAGAGACAGACAGACAGACAGAGGAGAGAGGGGAGGGTTGATTCAGTTCCATGCAGGCTGTTTGAACAGAGATGACAAGAGAGAGACACAGAGAGAGAGACACACAGAGAGAAAAAGACACAGAGAGAGAGAGACACAGAGAGAGAGAGACACAGAGAGAGAGAGAGACAGAGAGAGAGACACAGAGAGAGAGACACACATAGAGAGACAGAGAGAGTAGAGTGCTGCTTCAGATCCATGCAGACTGAGTGAGCAGAGATGAGTGTGGGACCACAGACACTCTGTTGAAGCTCAGCCTGCCAACCTTTGCTCTCGGAGACCGGGCGGACCAGTCAAGCAGCACCGGGCGGACCAGTCAAGCAGCGATGGCCGGATTGTTGTCAGTGTTTGTAAAGCTGCTCTTCTGGTGAACTGACAATGTGTTTGGGTTCTGCAGGGAAATCTCCACATCACTCTGGAGGGGAGGAGCTATACTTTCCTGCACTTTGCTCTAGAGGGGAGGAGCTATACTGTCCTGCACATCGCTCTGAAGGGGAGGAGCTATACTGTCTTGCAAATCATCTAGAGGGCAGGAGCTATACTGTCTTGCACATTACTCTGGAGGGGAGGAGCTATACTGTCCAGCACATCATCTGGAGGGGAGGAGCTATACTGTCCAGCACATCATCTGGAGGGGAGGAGCTATACTGTCCTGCACATCATCTGGAGGAGAGGAGCTATACTGTCCAGCACATCATCTGGAGGGGAGGAGCTATACTGTCCAGCACATCATCTGGAGGAGAGGAGCTATACTGTCCTGCACATCATCTGGAGGAGAGGAGCTATACTGTCCTGCACTTTGCTCTAGAGGGGAGGAGCTATACTGTCCAGCACATCATCTGGAGGGGTGGAGCTATACTGTCCTGCTGGAAGCTGGAGAGAACAACAGCACACAGCTGGTAGCTTCCTACCAGCACCAGCATGTTCACAATCAAGATAAAGAGCTTTGTCCTCAAAGGGACTGCAGTAAAACTAATAGATGAAATAAATAATCACATTTACACATAGAGCAGGATTAAGGAGGACCATTACTCAGTCAAGTGTGCCTTGGCAGAGATAGTAACTATAAATGAATGTTTTTAATTTCCTGCTTTCGCGTTGTGCTGCTTCGCTCCTTCTGCTTAGTAAGCATTTAGAGCTGCTCTCCGTTTGAATACAGAATGATGAATGAGGACCTGGCTCTGGTGCATTCTGAGCGCAGACCACACATACATGCAACCAAAAATGCACACTCCCACACACCACAATACACATGCATACAAATCTTTTTTTGTCATCCACACCATGTCATCATAAAGTGCCACATTTGTATTGTGAACATTTCTCAAAAGACAGACTGCTAAACACCCTGACTGTGTCTCAATGCAGGAAGGCCAGAACAGACAACATCCAGCTGGTAATGGGGCCTCTGCTCTCATTTCCAGTACGGTAGCAGATTACACATCCAGAGTCCGTGCCCCTCACAACTCCCCAAACAGTTTCATTCAAATGAGCCAGGCAGCCCGATTACAGCGGGATGTGACAGCAGGGCAAAGATGAGAAGTGAGATCTGACATTTGTGGAAGCCAGGAAGTATATAAATAAAGAATAGCACGGCAAGCCAATTAGAGCTTATCTGAGAAGTAGCTTCCTCAAACTGGCGAGGGTCATGAAACAGGACAGAGAGGAAGAGGAGGAGGAGGAGGAAGAGCAGAGAGAGGAGGAGGAGGAGGAAGAGAGAGGAGGAGGACAGGAAGGAATGAAGAAAAGCAATGATAAGGCAGAAAGAGAGATGTATGCAATCAGAAAAGCTGCAGGATGAGAATGAGCATGCTCTTTCTCACTCCGTCACACACACACACACACCTGTACACACATACTTGCACATACACCCACATGCACACATACACCCACACACGCATGCACACACACACACACACACACAGGAAATTGCAGGGGTGGAGAAATGAAGTGATATTCCAGAGTACGATCACGCAGGTCTCTCCTTGAGTCCACCAGCACCCACAGTATCACTGCTGTACTTCTGGGAGTCCACCAGCACCCACAGTATCACTGCTGTCCTTCTGGGTGTCCACCAGCACCCACAGTATCACTGCTGTCCTTCTGGGAGTCCACCAGCACCCAGAGTATCACTGCTGTCCTTCTGGGAGTCCACCAGCATCCACAGTATCACTGCTGTCCTTCTGGGAGTCCACCAGCACCCACAGTATCACTGCTGTCCTTCTGGGAGTCACACCTCACGCTTACACAGAATCCTGCATCCTGATATATAATTACTTGTCAGCCTCCCTATCACTGTAATGTTTGACAAGTATGTAGTATAGTATGAACTCATTTATCTTAATAATATATAACATATCTGTATCATGTTTAGTTTAAGTTGATACTCTATGCTGTTACGTAGCTTGGCTGGTGGAAATTACACAGATTTGCTGGTGAAAATCCTCCATAAAATAAATAAAACTGATAAGAAACTCATCTTTAAACTCCCATGGTTTTATCTCAAGTTATTACCAAGTTGGTGAGCCAGGAAAAAAAAAATGGAAAAAATAAATAGTAAAAACCCCCACATCTATTTATGTCTGCAAACAGCAAGTTCACAATGACTTTAATATCTTTTGGGATAGATGTATAAAAAGGATAACTCATTTCATTTGTGAAAAGGAAACTCTGTTTACAGAAGGCCCTGTGCCTTTATATCATCTATGTTAGATTCAATTGAATGCTTCTTTAGCTGGACTGCAGTCATAAAAATGGTAATGGAACTGGAGGAAGTTTGGGCCTGGCACCTCTTCTCTCTGCTGACGTTCAATCTGCACATCCATGTGGAAATCAATGAACCTTTCAATGAGATTGCGTGGCATGACACACGCACACACTCAGACACACACACACCCACGCACACACAAATGCAGTAATGTAAGTGTACTTCTGTAAGATCAAAAACCGATTGAAGAATCCTGAACATATACCATGTCATACTATTCTGAGCAGCACACTGTACCATATGGAGCCAGCACTCTAAATAAATTGGATCAATACTGCACATTGTATACATGCACTAATGGGTATTAGCTTTAGATGTATAGTACTCCCATGAACGAATGGAAGCCTTTGTGACCTTGCTATTCACTGACAAATATCATATATAGTCAGATGGCTGAGCGGTGAGGGAGACGGCTAGTAATCAGAAGGTTGCCGGATCGATTCCCCGCAAGCCGAATGACGTTGTGCCCTTGGGCAAGACACTTCACCCTACTTGCCTCGGGGGGAATGTCCCTGTACTTACTGTAAGTCGCTCTGGATAAGAGCATCTGCTAAAATGACTAAATGTAATGTAATATACTGTGTAGTACATAACTCTAACTCTCTTTCTCTAACTCGCTAACACACTTTCACCCACGGAAAAAAAACATAAATAAATATTTTTTCAAATGTTTTTCCTCTTCCGTTCATGCGGGAAACATTTGCCCCTAGTGCAAACGAAAGATAAATGCTTAAACCGCTCAATAACAACTTCAACATTTTAAATAGTTGAATGAATCTGTCAATGAGGAGATATAGCTTTCCTCTCAAGAGGGAAACCGCATATTGATGAACTAATACCTCCCCTCTGACGTGTTTATTAATTCCATCTGCGTTTATAATAATAAATAATATAATAGGAGCCCCTCTGCATTGCTTATAAAATACGCTTTCAGTTCTGTCACGTCACTCAGCTTCAGCATGCCCAGTGCTAAACACTCACTCTGGCAGCCAATTATAAAGCCAACCTCATCATCCAGAACAGCAATACTGCCTGGTGAGAGCGAGTGAGAGACACAAAAAGAGAGAGCAAGAGGGAAGAGAGAGATAAAGAGAGAGACAGAGAGATATATAACAAGAGAGGAAAGGGGGGAGATAAAGAGAGAGAGACAGAGAGATAGAGAGGGGAAGATAAAGAGAGAGAGAGAAAAAGAGAGAGAGAGAGGGGGGTGGGGGGGGGAGATATGGAAAGAGAATCTCACCATGTAGATGTTTTCTCTCTGTGGGTGGAGTCCCAGGGCATACATTCCCAACTGGGTGTCTAAATGAAAAGGCGACACACACACACACACACATACACACACACAAACCACCACACGCATACACCCACACACACACTCTCAGATTGAGTCCCTGAACCAGCTGGGGGTGAGTGTGATAGTAATTAGCTTGTTGAGGGCATAAGGGACTGCAGAGGCTGTCTGGGGGGAGGGTTCAGGGTGGAGATGAGCTGCAGGCGGGGCCAACAGGAGAGCCTAACATGGCAGGGCTCCGCCCCCCTCTGGTTGTCTCAGGGCATCATGGGAGGAGCTGACCTCCTGAAGACTACATGTAGAGGATTCCTGAGCTTTGAGTAGGAGACCTCAGAAGTGCCCACTATGCAGATAAAATATATGGTTTAAAAAAAGTTACATAAAGTACCAACAAATTCCCCTTATCGTATTTTGCTTATCTGTAGGCGATCAGTGGACTTATTCTTGGAAAACAAGATTCTGAACACTAAGTTTTGAGGCTTAAATAGTTTAGCCCAGTTTATAGGACTGATGCCTGATAGTGTGAAATATCATGTTGTTCAAAATGCTGAATTGTAGGGTCCATCTGTTTCTACATCCCTCCAAACCTTTACAGGATTTAAATATATCCATTTAGTCCTCAATATCTTGGTTACATTACATAAATATATATATATATATATATTTAGTCCTCAATATCTTGGTTACATTGCATAAATATATATCTATTTAGTCCTCAATATCTTGGTTACATTACATCAATCTTTCTTAACTGAGCATCGTGATCTCATGGTGTGAAATTGTCGACCTTACGGCCCTGCTCTTCATGAAGCTCTCGTCCAGACAGCATATCACTCTCCCTTCCGCCAGCCCCATCACTCACCACAAGATCTGGGAGGTGGAAACAGTGCTCCAGCCATTTGCTGGAGCACTGGTTTTAACTGCTACTTGAAGCATGTAATATCAGCTGCAGGGCCGGATATGAGAAACGCTTCTGAAATGTGCCTTATTAAAATGTGACGAACCTCTCCATTTGGCTGTGGTCGCTGTGGGCCAACATGGGACTGTGTATTTGCATATGTGTGTGTACATTACAGAAGGGTAGTGAATGTGTGAAGAAGTGAGTGTACGAAAATGTGTGCGTGTGAGACAGAGATAGTATATGTGTGTGTGTATGCATTGAAGTGTTTGTGTGTTTAGTGGAGTGGTGCGGTGGGGCTGCGTTTCTGTGATAAGCTGGGATGAGCGCTGAGGGGCAGGCTGGCTGGAGTGTGTCGTGCAGCCAGGGGAGCAGCCAGCGGAGCAGCCAGGGGAGCACAGGCTGCTACCATCCTCCTCTCCATTTCTTGAGAGAGAACGCAGAGCTGGATGCATCTCTCCTGGAGCTTAGTCACATTCAGCTTTAAAAGCACACTACCAAACACAATCTAAACCAAGAATCCCATCGTCATCAATTATTACTCATTTCACAGAAATGGGGAAATCCATACCTGAAAACTATCTCCTCACACAGTGCCAGGCCTGGTACCAGATGGTTGGAGTACTTGTGTGCATTCACCCTTTTGGGATTCGGTTGTTATACACTGTCCTGTACCCATCTTTACTTCACTGGCACCAATAGGCCACAGCCTTTCTAACACACCCTAATGGATTTGGAGGCATAGGCAGAATGTGTTTGACCCGGTGCAGCAATGGCTTCTTCGCGCTTCCCTCTCTGGGACTAAGGGAGGAACCAGCTCTGGGGTTAGGTGAACTAGAACAACAAAAGCTCATAAAGACATTACATGATTTCACATCTACTGACTCAACAACAATTGAAATGTTGATGATAATCTTTTTTTTGTGGTTCCTAAATGAATAACCTGACGATTCTAAAAGTAACCTCCTTACTGGCAGAGATGGATGTGGGCGTTGCTCATACCTCACCGGCATCCGGTGCCCATCCAACACCATGCTTATTGGAAACTGCTAGTGTGAACACAGCCTCTCTCCCCAGAGAGGGTGTCGTGGGTTGTGTAAATTGCCCGTTGCTGAACATATTCTTGTGTTAATTGATTTTCCCCCTCTGAGGAATCCACAGTCCCACACCCCCACCCCTCCAACTCTCCCTAATCAGATCTAACCACCATGCCTGCTCTATACACTGCTTTCACCTGTGGTTGCTCTATACACACTGCTGTCACCCACACCTGTGGTTGCCCCATGTCAGTACTGCATAGTGCTGCTGTACACTTTACATGAAGGACATATTCACGACACATTCATAATACAGGCCATAAACACTTCACACCACACCTTCACGTGCCAAACTCAGGAAACGTTTAGTCAGAATCTTATTTTATTTTTTGAAGATCAAAATTATTCTCAAGATCTTACACATGGGAGTTGTTTTAAAATGATTTTATAAAGTTAGTTCAGGGTCACCTTTTCTACTTGATCTGTAAAAACTAGTTAAATCCCATTCTCATCATCCTCTTCAACATCTGAGTAACCAGCGATAGGGGCTGACTGAGTCAAAACGAAGAAGAAAGAATTCTTTGGAAGCATAATGAGAAGACTGAAGGACTGTTCTTGTAAAAGTGGATCCATTCAGGTCTGGAAGTTACCTTCTCCTTATTGTTACACGATAAAACTTTGGCTCCATTTTAAAATCTTAAAGGTCGATCTTGACAAGCTTTGTTACCTGTGTGGGTGTGGGGTCACATGGGGGTCAAATTTGATCAATCTTTGCAGTAAGATCATGCAATCCCCCTTTTATCAAAATGATAACACTTCCTTCAATCAAGGCCTCCAGGGCAGCTGGATGTATTGAATTTCTGCTGAGCCAAATTGATTGAGATGGCTCAGATGGGCTGCTCTTGGACTGAGGATCTCTAATTCGAGTGTCACATTCTTCTGCCCATTGCTCCCGACCGTAGCCCCGAGTACTGAAGCCCCTAGGCTTCAAGCAAGCCTGAAATCGCCTGATCAAGACTGACCTTTGAGTGACAAAGCTTTTGACACTCATTAACTAATCAACTAGCCCTTAATCAAGCAGCTCGCTCTCCAGTGACTGAAAAGCCTGTTGTCTTGCTCGCGGCCATCGTGACGCTCGTTATCTTGCGTGTAAATCGCCTGAAACTGAGTCCTTGTATCCCTGCTATGGCTATCTTTATCTTTCTTTTTTCCAGCTTTGACATTTAAGTTCCATGGTAGACTGGGTAGATCTACAAAGGGTAAGAGCAATGAAGGTCGAAAAATTGATTAAGACAAATCTGCTACTTTAAGAGGTAACCAATCTCGGATTTGCTTCATCGTTCAACTGTATTTAATACTTTTCCCACAATGTGACATTGCTGATCAGTTATTATGTTCTCTGCTAATTAAATCCGGTTGGTGTTTTCCAAAACATTAAAATCTATAATAATTCTCACCACTCTCAATTACTAGGTGAGACTGAACAGCAGGAAGATTCTGGGTTCGATTTCCCCCTGGGACACTGTCCTATGGTCAGGTGGGCTATCTCCTGGGCCTGCATGTTCTCCCCGAGCTCACATGGGGTTCCTCCACTAAAAACCCCAGTAAAAACATGCAGACCAGATCCGTCTCCTGCCCATGTCCCTGGCCAGGCTTGAGGTGAGTGTCCCTGGCCAGGCTTGAGGTGAGTGTCCCTGGCCAGGCTTGAGGTGAGTGTCCCTGGCCAGGCTTGAGGTGAGTGTCCCTGGCCAGGCTTGAGGTGAGTGTCCCTGGCCAGGCTTGAGGTGAGTGTCCCTGGGCCTCGGTCTTCTTGATGAGGCTGATGGCTGCTCCGGGCTGCCCTGGAGGAAGGACAGCAGCATGAGAGAATGCAGAGGAAGGATTGAATTGTGTTCACGTGTGTGTTCAGGATCCCTGCACACGCGTGTGTTCCGTCGCCACAAGTCTGACTATATCGTAGTAGCTTTGTAATAACTGCAGCTTCTATAGTGGAAAATGGTGGCTTGGAAAAACTGAAAAAAGGAAAAGAGGAGAAAAACAACAACTGATGAACAAGCACTTCTCTGGAAAGCCTGGCTCCTCTCATCAATTATTGAGCAATAATTATTGCAATTACTCCCTCAACAAGTTTCTTCTTGTGGTAAAACTGCTGGGGAACAAAAGGGGGATTTGAGTTGCAGTTCAGAAAGCTGCAAAGCTCTGGCTCTATGGGCCCTGTCTCATGGTTAATATTGTAACTGTGGCACACAGAGGAGCGCTAGTGCTTCCACACTGGCATGACATGTCTCAGAGTGAGAGAATGTGTTGCCGGGTGAACAGAATGAGTTCCACCATGAGCCTTCAAGACCAGGATGAGTCATTGTCAGATGCAACTTTACCCCAACTCAACCGCCACCTCAAAATAGTCTTCTATCTCTTGCGATGTCTAAAAAGTCCATGACAAGAAGAGGAGTGCAGAAGCCACTTCTTCAGCGCTGTCACTCTGGAGCCTGGGTGTCTTACGGGGTGATTGTTTGAAAAGTGACGTTGCAATCGAGGCCTCAGTCTGAACCTTAATGATGCCGTTTTCCTCCAAACCAATTTGAATTGATGAAAAGGGAAATTAAATCTTGTTTACGAGACAGCCTTGATGGCGGATGCAGAGTGGCAAGGCGTGCATGCCAGGCGCGGGTCGTCTAAAGCAGATTGTTCCAAGTGTTTACATGATTGACTAAGTGAAAACATATGGTGAGGGGAGGCTCGGGGGACTGATGGATCTCTCTAGAAGATGTTCCACTCTCTGCTGTTCCTCCTCTCTGCCCCCTCTCCTCCTCTCCTCCTTCTGCTCAACCCTTTTCAGGCTAAAGTGCTCCTTATAAGGCTTCCCGTCAACGCCACATGACGGGGTCGCAGGTATAAAAGCTCCAGTAATCGCCATGCATCCATTTCCTCTACACAGCTCACCCCAGTCACCCCTGCCCACACGTGGCCCCAGGGGCTCCTTTCTTTCATGAAGTTGGTGTCTCACAGACGCAGGGTCGATGCTGCAAAAGTTCTGATATACTGCTGCAAGTTATGAGATGGAAGACAAAGCATCACCAAAAATATAACTTGAAACTCTTCTGTCATTATACTCTGCATGTACACATCTGCTGCTGATGTCACAGCGGTGTCTCTTCCTTCGGTGCTGTGTTCAATCAGCGCACGATCCACCTCACGACGTTTTGCTTCCTCCACCAGTTTTAGAATCTCAAGTTTTTAATCAAATGTAATCACCCTACCAGTGTGAGAACGTGTTGATGTGGAGAGCTAGGAGTCATTTATTATTTACATCACTGTGGTGGAAAATAACCCAAGCAAAGCTACTGGCATATCAATCCCACAGTATACATTATCACATCCATATCATATCACATATCACAAAATGGGAAGTAACAAAGTACAAATACTTAGATTCTTTTGGTCCCTGTACTTCACAATTGGGAGTCAGATGTCTGAGCGGTGAAGGTCAGGCTAGTAATCAGAAGGTCGCTGGATCGATTCCCCGTCGTGCCAAATAACGTTGTGTCCTTGGGCAAGGCACTTCACCCTACTTGCCTCGGGGGAATGTCCCTGTACTTACTGTAAGTCGCTGTGGATAAGAGCGTCTGCTAAATGACAAAATGTAATGTAAATTGATTTTAAGACAACTTTTTACTTCCATTTTTTACACAAATATTTGTACTTTCTAGTTCTTACATTTTAAAGCCCGGCTTGTTACTTTAGTTTTAATCTGTTGTTGGCATGATCAATAAAATAATTGTCATCGCACGCTGTTTATCATTTCCTGGCTATCACGCACAACGAACGCAAGCTAGTCTACGAAGCTACCATGAAGCAAGGCAGAAGACAATATTTTGTATTGTTTTTTGTTTCAAAACTAAAGTTTTGAAAGGTTGAGAAAATATTTTCTAAAAACTGTTTAGAAAGGTTGAAAAAAAAAGTTTGCTTCATTGATGAGTACTGTATGAGGACTCTACTGTACAAAAAAAACAAAATCTGGCTGAACATCCAGATGTATATGATGAAGGAAAGTCATCTGTCATCTCCAGGAAGAACAACTCTGGCGATGAAGACCTTCTCTCTCACTGACTGCTGTCCAGCTTTGAACTGTAACCAGAATTGAAGCACCTGAATATAGAAGACGTGTCTGAATGTTTCTGTCTGAGGTCATTCCTGACCACCTGGTAGGTAACACTCTGTGTCACTGAGGAAATACAAAACAGTTTGCTTCTTGGAGGAAAAGATCCCTTGTTAAATATGGACTGTGTTCCATCTGGTTGGACCTAATTAACAGACAATGGTTTCCCTGCATAGTCTTGGTCTGCGCTCTGAAACCAGTTCCTCATCTGGTTTCTAATGGGAATGTCCATTTGTTTGAGGTTTATCAAAAACATCACTGCTCGAGGTCAAACAGGTTTTCTCGCATGAACCAGATGAGTTTACAATAAAAAATTACCCTGGATGACGTCAGGACTATCAATCCCATCCTTTCATCAATAGATGTCCTTTTTTGCATTCAGTGTAATTTGCCTGCAAACTGAGCGGCGACTCTATACCTGTCTGTACCGGCTGACAGCAATCAGGACCTACGTATCACGAGCACAGACGGCGTTTAGCGCAGGACATATAAAAAAATGCAACGTCAGTATGGAGACACATAAAGCTTTCAAGTCCTGCGTTATCCGAGCCCATAAAGAATGCAGAGGGTCAGAAATCAAACACATTTGAAGCAGCTGCTGATTCAGGCTCTGTGATTTGCAGGCCTTCATTTGCAAATGTCATGAGCAGGCCAATACCTTCACCAGCCAGGGGAAGAGGGGGGGGGGGCAGGGAGACTGGGACAGGGAGACTGGAACAGGCAGACTGGGACAGGGAGACTGGAACAGGGAGACTGGGACAGGGAGACTGGAACAGGGAGACTGGAACAGGGAGACTGGGACAGGGAGACTGGGACAGGGAGACTGGGACAGGCAGACTGGGATAGGGAGACTGGGACAGGGAGACTGGGACAGGCAGACTGGGACAGGGAGACTGGAACAGGGAGACTGTAAAAGCGTCTGCTAAATGAATAAATGTAACAGGGAGACTGAGACAGGGAGACAGGGAGAGATCCCAGAATCTTTGTACATAAGCAGTGTACTTTGATTCAATTGACAAGAAAAGTTTCATTAACATTCACATTTTTATTATAAAAACAGCATGTGCAAATTAAGCTTTCACAAATGAGGCATATGTTTAACCAATGTTTCTGCAGAAGTCCAAGTTTATGAAATAAATGTAAAAAGCTGTTCTGAATTCTATTTTTACATTTCTCCCAACACTGATGACTTCTAAACAGTTTTGAGATCATCTGTAATTTGTCATGGAAGAAAGAGGAGCCTGTTCTCTTGTGTCTTACTTTAACACGGGTGCAGAACAGATTACAGGTTACAAGATTTGCACTAGATAGAATTTGAGATTATTTAGTTGGAATACAAATATTTACCCTTCCCAACATACAATAACCAACTTTAATAACCACACGATTCTAATTTTTGTTATGAATTATAATTATACTAGGATGAAATTCCATCCTAGGACACATCAATTTAACTTATTAACTTCATTGGCACTCAATTAAAATGAATAATGCTATTGTTTAATATATCTACGATTCCTCAAAAACATTGACAAACTCAGTGTTTAAAAATAATACAAAATCACCCAAAATAACAACTACATTACTGGAGCAACCTGCTGAGCAACTGTAATCCAGAGTAGATAAAAAAATAAATACAATAATCAACTGTGCATGCATTATCCAAGTTGGCACTGAACACCTAACATAATTTATCTCCCAACTAAATAACTTGAGTTTGAAGGAGTCATTTGTAAATTTTATTGAACAAATTATTTCTTCATTTATTACAAACACTTCTAATGAGAAAACGTGTCTTTTTCGGTACAATGTGTGAGTTCAAACAGTGTGAAACTTCCACAAAATATTCATAATTTGCTGAAGTAAAACAGGAATTGACACTCATGCATTAACACAAGTCCAGTTTAGCTCTCTATCAATATGTATCCCTCTATCTCTGGGCTGGGCTCCATGATAGTTGAATAGTCTCTCTCTCTTTTACACACTTTTATGTGACCTTGGATCCATGTCTCTTTCTCCCTCTCACACTATATTGACATGGGCTCTTGCAGGAACAACTGCATGGCCCTCTCAGCAGGGGACCCGAGGAACACGGACGCCAGGAAATCAAATCATTCTGAAAGATTCATCTCATGGCCCACGGCACACCCTATATGATTCTTTCTGTTCTGTGTGCTGGATCAGGACACAAGATTTCTCTTTTTCCTCATAAATGTCCAGCAGATGAATAGTGTGCACAGTGATCTACCTGGCTTCTTCTTTGAAATATGTACGACCACATCTTATATCAGTTCCTAGTTTTCCTTGATGGATTTTCCCACCAGAACCTTAAGGATGTCCAATAGGAATATACTTAATTAAACATGCTCACTTTCAGAGGTACGGGGCTACATACTTCTGGAGTGATTGATTTCTCTGTCAGACGTTGTGTGGGAACAGCGAACATTCGACAGAAGGAGTGCTACGCGATGCTCGAGCATGCGAGAGGTAGAAGGCATTAAAGCAGCTGTCATGAGCTTTGATTTGGAGTAGGAAGTGCAGCGAGCACACAGGTGGATCCCTCTAGGGGACACGGGCTCTGCTGTTTGACGTGGCGCAGCGTGAGGACAACGTTCCAGGCTTGGGGTGAACGCCACCCAGAGCTGCAAGGAAACAGCAGGTTAGGGATGAAATGTCCAATTCCATGAATTTCAACTCTTCCTCATGCAATTCAGATGGGATGGTAAAGATTCACTCGACCATGAACTGCAGAAAGCCAAGGGGTTTAATGCCAAAATATATACATTATAACAGAAGATACTATCAGTGTAGGGAGTCAGATGGCTGAGTGGTGAGGGAGTCGGGCTAGTAATCAGAAGGTTGCCGGATCGATTCCCCGCCGTGCCAAATGACGTTGTGTCCTTGGGCAAGGCACTTCACCCTACTTGCTTCGGGGGGTATGTCTCTGTACTTACTGTAAGTCGCTCTGGATAAGAGCGTCTGCTAAATGACTAAATGTAAATGTAAATGTACTATATAGAGAACACCAGAAGCTTCTCCAGACCAGACAGTCTTCTCAACACCGATACTCACCTCTCCCCTTATCTCACCATCGTTCTAAGGAGATGAACTGCTTTCAATAAAAATGAGCTGAAATTAAGCTCTCCCCCAAGCCAATGAGGGATGTTATCTGCACAGAAGTGACAGCTACGCTTTGCTTTATTTACCAGAAGGTTGCTGTGGTCAGAATAAGAAGCAGGGTAGGCAGGCCTTTTTACTCATATTAAACTAATGATAGGCTCTAAATTTCTTTGTCATAAATCACACTGGCAGAGTAAACATTAGCACAGGGTCCTCATTTGCAATGTGAATGTATTCATGTATTTATCCTGACATGGTTTATGATTACACCAGCGTGCCCCCTGAAGGGTGGTGAATAATGGAACACAAGAGACAGCATATTAGAAAAGACATGAAAAAACAAACAGGGAGAAGGGAAGACAATTTGAAGATCCTCTCAGATCATGGAGCAGAAGTGCATGTGTGTCCGTCAAATGGGGGAGAGATGTACAGAGAGAGAGAGAGAGAGAGAGAGAGAGAGAGAGAGAGAGCGTTCTGAGGACTGAGAGGTTGCTGCTCAGAGGAACGTAGTGAATTGACCTGAAGCAGTTTGTTTCAGAGGAACGTAGTGAGTTGACCTGAAGCAGTTTGTTTCAGAGGAACGTAGTGAGTTGACATGAAGCAGTTTGTTTCAGAGGAACGTAGTGAGTTGACCTGAAGCAGTTTGTTTCAGATTCCATCAAGCAGATGGTAACAGTATTATGAACCAGATTACCATGTCGACGCACATGGACTTTTTTCTGGAACTGATTGCCTGTGTGATATTTTCAGGACAAGTGGGCATTAGTTGTGTGTTTACATTGATTATGATGGAGAGGGAACATGAAAATAAACAAAAAATGAAAATAAAATGAAAATAAAATCACTCAATCACACAACTCAAATTAGTGTGTATGGGTGCATACTAAGGGGACGAAGAGAGAGGAAATTAGAGAGGGAATCATTTGTTCCCAAGCAATTTGTTCCAACATACAGAGACTAACACTGAAACACATAAAACGTGTTCTGAAACAGGTTTGAAACAATAGACCTCCCATACATTCCCCCTAGCAATCCCACCCACATACCCCCTACCAATCCCATCCACATTCCCCCTACCAATCCCATCCACATTCCCCCTACCAATCCCATCCACATTCCCCCTACCAATCCCATCCACATTCCCCCTACCAATCCCATCCACATTCCCCCTACCAATCCCATCCACATTCCCCCTACCAATCCCATCCACATTCCCCCTACCAATCCCATCCACATTCCCCCTACCAATCCCATCCACATTCCCCCTACCAATCCCATCCACATTCGCTCCAACACCAGCATGGTGTTGGGATGTCCAGCTGCTGAAGATCTGTAGGAAAAAAGTATATTTTCTTCTTAGTGTTCCAGATTATATGAGTTTTTTAACTGTGACACAAAACTAGCTGGTTAGTTTAATACTATTTATACCGAATCCATGATTATATTTATGCAAATACTACATACTAATATAGGATTCTTTTGGTTATTGGTCCAGATAAATCGTTGTTGTTTCAAAAGCCAAAAGTGCTGTCATCTATACAGACCAAGTCTCTAAGTCGTCCATTTCAGCAGTGGCCAAGAGATGTTGACAGCTATTCTGACATCACCTTTTGTTCTTGACAAACATGATTAGACTGCAGTATAGAGGGTTGCTGTTGTATGTCACGCCACACAAACAAACTGTCATTGGCATAGCCATGGTTATTCTCTCTACACAGTTACAGGAATATGAGCTGGAGAGCTTAAATGTTGATGTGTCATTTAATGTGGCTTTCAATTTAACACACTTCTAAATCCATTATGCTTGTTTTCACAGTTTCTACTTCCTATTAGATGTAAACGATTCAGGCCATATTTCACCGTGGCACTTGTATGTGACAAGACATGTAATTATATGTGGGAATGTAAAACCAAATTTACACTTTTATAATCTTATTAGCAGATTAGTTCTGTGAAACGGCTTAGACATTGATTTCTGTTTTGGTGCAATATGTTAAAATGACATTAACTTATCCAAATCATTGAATTGACTTTCTCATTGTGAATAGTTTATGGACATACAAACAGAATCAGCTGGCTGATATAAGGCTAACACCTGAGGCTTTGATATGACTGCGGTGACATGACACACTGTCAAAAGATATGAGCGTAATTTGCTATGAACACCCAGTAAAATAACACCGTCTGGAAACAAAAACAATAAATATAACAGGAAGAAAGTTTTGGAATGTTTTCAAATTACAATCCAATCACAGTCAAAATAAAGGCAGGTAAAAAAATAGGAAAGCATTGTGTGCATCGTTTGAAAATAATCCTATTAAAAAAGCAATTTGTTACACTTCCAACAGCATCTTTACAGCTGCTGTGATAGAGTATACTTGTGTGTCTTGAGGAGGATAAAGAAGGAAGGCATATCACAAGGTAAAAACACACACAGGCCCATCACTGTGTCTCACTCTGAGAATTGGTCCATGAACACAGAAGTGATTGAGTCTAAATTATTATGAGCTGAAGGGGAGGAGAAAGCCAAACAGGAGGAAGGGATGAAACAGTCTACAAAGATGTTTCATAGTGCTGCAACAGAGCGCAGGGAGGAGAGAATTATAACTCTCCTGAACATCCCTGGATCTTGTACTGTCTGTTTCTGTTACAGTCAGTATTCTCTGTTTCTGTCAGTGTTCGCTCATTAAGAAGAGCAAACAACATTGCAGTATTCCTACTTTAAAAGATCTCATTAACAACGTGTCACATCACTGAGCAAATAGTCAGCTGATAAATACTCAGTTTAATACCCTGAGCCATTGAAGCACCATTGAACTGCAAAAAAAAAAAAATCTATCTTTAATAAATGAGTTTTGCCATTTTCGCATTATTTCTTGCAACAGAACACTAGCCATGATCCATAACCACCCTCAGAAAAAGAAGGGCTTTCAGTTTAGGGGACGAAAATGGATTGTTTCTTAATCATCTCGCGGCTCTGACTTGTGGATTACAGTGCTTCATTGGTAATTGTGTCCAAGGGATTGTGTTTCTGTCCATTGGGAAGTATAACTCATACAAGTACATATGGTATGTGTGAATCAGAGATCTGAAATTGGTTTCTAATTTAACAGTAGGTTATTATAGGCTCTGTAAGGCACAGTCGCTAGTTAATAACTTGTCACATTGTCTTAAGTGACCAATGGGAAAGGAGGCCAGGGTTTACGTTGCAGTACCCCCCATTTTTGTATTGTATTTATTCTTACAGAAGATCAACACCACCATTGTGTCCTGGAGCTGGTATTTCCTGTCCTGCAGCAGTAGCCTAACCAACCTGTTAGCATCTTCACAGGTCAGCTGCAGGGTTAACCTGAGCATCTTCACAGGTCAGCTGCAGGGTTAACCTGAGCATCTTCACAGGTCAGCTGCAGGGTTAACAGCTGCTGGCTGCACCTCCAGACTGCCTGTACAGCACACTGTACAGCCACTGTAGAAGACATGAGTTCTCTGGTCTCTGACACGAAGATTAACTGCTGTGTGAGTCTCTTCTCATGACACGTCCCATGTCAGTTCTGTGCTTGAATGATGCCAGCCCCATGATTCATGTATCTATTTAAAACACATTCAACAGATGAGAAGGAGACAGACAGACTTTAGCAGAAAGGAGTTCTGGCTTTAATTAAAGCAGACCACATTTGTCACAACCGCACTTCCAATTAACGTAACGCCTGGAAGCATGTGAAAAGTGATCTGCACCTTCAATTTTAATTTACCTTTCACAGATTGAAAAAAAGTATCACGCAAATGTTTTTTAATCCATTCTACTTTTAACTTTTTTCTATTTATACCGTTTTCACATCTTTTAGTATTTCGGTGAAATGTTTAACATATTTTTGATAAACATTTTATTGTGAGTTGCTTAAAAAGAAAGTACTCGTCCCATAATGTGTTGCTAGTAGTACAGCAGTAGAACTGTGTGACTGGCAAGGTACTAGACATGGTGTTCTGTCTGAAAAGCACTACGTCAGAGAACTGAAAAGAAACATGGAGGTTTTCATCCAGAAAACTGAAAAGAAACATGGAGGTTTTCATCCAGAAAACTGAAAAGAAACATGGAGGTTTTCATCCAGCAGACCCCCGGAGGCGTCTGGTCCAGGAAGTCAAAACTCAACTTGACCTCAGCTCAGACCTGTGAGGAGATAACCCCTCCTGATGATCATGTGCAACAGCTCCCTGCGGCTTCCTTCTTCAGGTCCAGATCTCTGATGGAGTCTGGACATAGAGATCCAATTCTATGGATATTTCTGTTAACATTTCACATCAATGCAGTTCTTCAGAATGTGGTGAAGCTTCCAAATGCTGGTCTGCAGGACTCTGGTCAGACCTCTGCTCCAGGCTCTTCAACCCTACCGGTGACTTCATCTATCAATCCCAGTGATGATCTAAAACCACCTAATCACATGTCTCAGGTCTTTGACACGTTCAGCTTGGACATATGAAGTCAGTCCTAAACCCCAGCATCATGAAAAGCCAGTCCTAAACCCCAGCATCATGAAAAGCCAGTCCTAAACCCCAGCATCATGAAAAGCCAGTCCTAAACCCCAGCATCATGTAAAGCCAGTCCTAAACCCCAGCATCATGAAAAGCCAGTCCTAAACCCCAGCATCATGAAAAGCCAGTCCTAAAGCCCAGCATCATGAAAAGCCAGTCCTAAACCCCAGCATCATGTAAAGCCAGTCCTAAACCCCAGCATCATGAAAAGCCAGTCCTAAACCCCAGCATCATCACCTGCTCCGTTATCTGAAACATCACCGACCCCCTGCAGGATGACTCACACTTCATCCTCTCCTAAGTGGAATGTGATATCTGTGTATCTTATTTGTTAACCAATCGATACGATTATGTCACAGCCACAAACACTTCCCACGTTCCAGCAGCGATTATGTTCCTGTGATTGGCTTTCAGACTTGACCTCTGTATGACCTCTTATTAAACTAAGGGCTTTGTTCTGCAGCCAGACATCCCATACATCATACTAACATCAGCCTCCATCTATTACTCACAGTCTCATACCTCTGTGGAAGACTAATGATACCATCTGATTTATGGATTCCATATTATGTATGTACATACAGTACTGTAGCGGTGATCAATGCAATCAAGGAACACATCTGCTCCAGTGATATAATTGGACATAATGATATTGATATAACAGTGTAACCTTTGTTAAAAAATAAATTGATAAGCAGTTAAATATTAATGGCTGTTGATGTATACCGTACCGTGGTGGTGCCAAGGCTGTAGTGTACTGTCAATACAAACTATTCAAGGCAACTAATCAAAATACCACCATCTTCCCTTAATACCAACTCCTAAAATAGCTTTCATTATCAATCACAATATGAGAAAGTGTTCAACTGTGCAGTACTGCCAAACTTGGCTGGTTCAGGTGAGGGAGCTGGGCTAGAAATCAGAAGGTTGCCGGATCGATTCCCCGCCGTGTCAAATGACTTTGTGTCCTTGGGCAAGGCACTTCACCCTACTTGCCTCGGGGGGAATGTCCCTGTACTTGCTGTAAGTCGCTCTGGATAAGAGCGTCTGCTAAATGACTAAATGTAAATGTTGTATTTACTTGATACTTATTTCACACAGTACAACACATGATTGTAATACTTGAATTTAGCATCATGGTTCTGCTGGCCACGGCTCCCTGAGACACTGTCTTGACCTCCGAGCAGAGAGCAGCGACACATGTCCCCTACGACAGGAACACAGAGAGCAGCGACACATGTCCCCTACGACAGGAACACAGAGAGCAGCGACGCATGTCCCCTACGACAGGAACACAGAGAGCAGCGACACATGTCCCCTACGACAGGAACACAGAGAGCAGCGACGCATTCCCCCTACGACAGGAACACAGAACCAAGGGTGGAGGCCGGGGAGGCGGAGGCAGCAGATTAAACAGAGCATCCTGTGTCGCACTAAGCAATGCGGAGTGCAGCGATATCCTGATTAAATAGCCCGCCCTGCTAAGACGGTGTGTCCCTACTGGGGGCTAGTGGTGTGTCCCTACTGGGGGCTAGTGGTGTGCCTCTACTGGGGGCTAGTGGTGTGTCCCTACTGGGTGCTAGTGGTGTGCCTCTACTGGGGGGTAGTGGTGTGTCCCTACTGGGGGCTAGTGGTGTGTCCCTACTGGGTGCTCGTGGTGTGTCCCTACTGGGTGCTCGTGGTGTGCCTCTACTGGGGGGTAGTGGTGTGTCCCTACTGGGGGCTAGTGGTGTGTCCCTACTGGGGGCTAGTGGTGTGTCCCTACTGGGGGTTAGTGGTGTGTCCCTACTGGGGGCTAGTGGTGTGTCCCTACTGGGGGTTAGTGGTGTGTCCCTACTGGGGGCTAGTGGTGTGTCCCTACTGGGGGTTAGTGGTGTGTCCCTACTGGGGGCTAGTGGTGTGTCCCTACTGGGGGCTAGTGGTGTGTCCCTACTGGGGGTTAGTGGTGTGTCCCTACTGGGGGCTAGTGGTGTGTCCCTACTGGGGGTTAGTGGTGTGTCCCTACTGGGGGTTAGTGGTGTGTCCCTACTGGGTGCTCGTGGTGTGTCCCTACTGGGGGTTAGTGGTGTGTCCCTACTGGGGGCTAGTGGTGTGTCCCTACTGGGTGCTAGTGGTGTGCCGCTAGTTGCACGGTATGTCTCCCGTCCCCTGCATGAACCAGCTGCACTTGTTTTAGTGTAAAATACATCATGAATTTAGGACCCTGTTAAACAATATTCCCCAACAGTTTAAAATACATATGAGGCCGTTCATCCAGGTTGCTAGCATGTTAGCATGTTTACGGTCCAGGAACTGTTCTCTCTTCCTCCCTGGATGGAGATGTTGGGAGTCTGTGCTTACCAGATATGCTAGGCATATTCCATGAACCCCACACCAGATATGCTAGGCATATTCCATGAACCCCACACCAGAAATGGTAGGCATATTCCATGAACCCCACACCAGATATGCTAGGCATATTCCATGAACCCCACACCAGATATGCTAGGCATATTCCATGAACCCCACACCAGATATGCTAGGCATATTCCATGAACCCCACACCAGATATGCTAGGCATATTCCATGAACCCCACACCAGATATGCTAGGCATATTCCATGAACCCCACACCAGATATGCTAGGCATATTCCATGAACCCCACACCAGATATGCTAGGCATATTCCATGAACCCCACACCAGATATGCTAGGCATATTCCATGAACCCCACACCAGATATGCTAGGCATATTCCATGAACCCCACACCAGATATGCTAGGCATATTCCATGAACCCCACACCAGATATGCTAGGCATATTCCATGAACCCCACACCAGATATGCTAGGCATATTCCATGAACCCCACACCAGATATGCTAGGCATATTCCATGAACCCCACACCAGACAATTATCACATATCCTTCAAATCCGCAGAGCTTAATTTTATTATAATATCCTTAGGGATCTCAGCAGTAATCTGAAATTTACCTACAAAAGATTTCAATTTATTTCCCCCCAAAGGATGTCTGACATTGAAGTAAAGGGAATTTTAATATTTTGGCGGATGTTCACTGAGTGTGTTGAAGTAGAGACAGGCTGGGAGATGCTCTGGTGAAGCTGAATATGACTCAGAATGACATGTATCAGAAATCTGCCCATCAAACTAAACACTTGTTACACACACATGTACTGTAGCTGGCTAAACAAAAGTGAGAATTGTTAATGTAAACATTCAGTTGTCAGGGAGGTTGAGGGGGGAGGGGGGTATGAGGGGGAGAGGGTGGGGGATGAGGGGCAGGAGGCGGAGGATGAGGGGGAGAGAGAAGGGGATGAGGGGGAGAGAGGAGGGGATGAGGGGGAGAGAGGAGGGGATGAGGGGGAGAGAGGAGGGAATGAGGGGGAGAGAGGAGGGGATGAGGGGGAGAGAGGAGGGAATGAGGGGGAGAGAGGAGGGGATGAGGGTCGGGAGAGAGGAGGGGATGAGGGTCGGGAGAGAGGAGGGGATGAGGGTCGGGAGAGAGGAGGGGATGAGGGTCAGGAGGCGGGGGATGAGGGGCAGGAGGCGGGGGATGAGGGGGAGAGAGGAGGGGATGAGGGCCGTTTACAGAGGCCTCCAGGCGTCTGGAGCAGCAGTCCATCCTCAAATGCTGCTTCCTGTCTGAAGATGGACGCCCCCGCGGGCGTTCTGGCCTATGTGACCTACTTCCTGCAACCAAGGCAGCAGTCGCTTGCTTTAGTCAGTAAAGTGTGACAGGATGGACTGAGTTCAGACCGTCAGTCTTGGATCAGAGACGGTTAATGAAGTCTTTAGCAAGGCAGTGGTCCGTCAATACTTGAATTTCAAGTGTTTTGAAAGATCATCTTTGTAAGTTAATTTCTACGATACTTTATGGTAGATGCTTGAATTATCTCCTCCTTCCCAACTCCCTCTGTACTCCTCCCTTCTACCTGCTCCTCCTCCCTTCTCCTCCTCCCTGCTCCTCCTCCCGCCTACATCCTCCCGCCTACATCCTCCCTCCTTCCTCCTACCTCCCCCCGCCTACCTCCTGCCTCCTCCCTGCTCCTTTTCCCTGCTCCTTCTCCCTCCTCCCTCTTCCTGCTCCCCCTCCCTCCTCCCTGCTCCCCCTCCCTCCTCCCTGCTCCTCCTCCCTCCTCCCTGCTCCTCCTCCTCCTCCCTCCTCCCTCCTCCCTGCCCCCCCTCCCTCCTCCCTGCTCCCCCTTCCTCCTCCCTACTCCTCCTCCTCCTCCCCCTCCCTCCTCCCCCTCCCTCCTCCCTCCTACCTCCTCTCTGCTCCTCCTCTCTCCTCCCTGCTCCCCCTCCCTCCTCCCTGCTCCCCCTCCCTCCTTCCTCCTCCCTCCTCCCTCCTCCCCCTCCCTCCTCCCTGCTCCTCCTCCCTCCTCCCTGCTCCTCCTCCTCCTCCCCCTCCCTCCTCCCTCCTACCTCCTCTCTGCTCCTCCTCCCTCCTCTCTGCTCCTCCTCCTCCTCCCCCTCCCTCCTCCCTCCTACCTCCTCTCTGCTCCTCCTCCCTCCTCTCTGCTCCTCCTCCCTGCTCCTCCTGTCTCATTGTCAACACAAGCTTCAAATAATATTATTCTTAGTGTTCTGTCAGCCAATGAGAGACAGCTTGTGTGACAATGTGCACACCCCAACATACACTGACCTTGTTTAGCTGACAGTAATATGATCATGAACACACAGCCAGTTCCTCCATCTCTTCCTCCTGCCAAGATCTGATCACCATCCTGCATGAATGCCCAATGCGTCCTCACGCTATAGCATTTCAGCCTTGTGTTCCCCAACACTAGTGAGGATGCAAACACATCAAATAGAAAACTCCTGCATCCTCGGCTCCTCCAAGCCCAGCAGAGCCGTGTTCACACTAGTCTGAGTCTCCATCGCTCAGGACTCTGGGTACTGGTCCACTGTAGGCAGCAGTAGATTGACTGATTGATTTCCAACCCAAATGTAACAGAGTTTTATTCAAATAACCCCAAAATGACTGAGAGACATGTTCTGTATACGGACATTGGTAATACTTGATTCCATTATGTGCACACGTGTTTAAAGTCCTGGTGCATAAGCTAATGGGATTTCAGCTCTGTTTATCTGGTGTTCACAATCATCCCATCATATTTACTGGGTGTTTATTCAAGGGTCTGACCAAACAAGATAAAAAACCCCTCTCAGATTTGAATCCCAACCAGATGATTCAAATCAAATTCCCAAACATAACCCTGTCAACCATGCAGGGAAGGGCAGTCATCTGGAAGGGACAGGCTTCGAATAACGAGCAAGTCTGCACTTAGAAAGATCATTTCTGACTGTATTGTGTTGGTATGGCAATAATCAGGATGGTAGATGTGTCCTACTGTGTCCTACAGTTCTGCCAGTCAATTCATCACCGTTCATGTGCCCTAACTGGAACTGAATCAACCTCATTTATTAGAATCATTTGATTAGTGGATTGTATTCGATTATTAAACTCCCCAGTCTAGTAGATCCAATCACTGGATTTGAGAGTGTGTGGTTGCCGGAATGTAAACTCTCAAATATTCACAAGGTCCTGTAGAGTAAGAATCTTCCATCCCAGTGATGTAATGATGTGGGCCTGGGCATGCTGTTACCATCCAGCCTGGAGAGGCGGTGAGGGGGAGAGGCGGTGAGGGGGAGAGGCGGTGAGGGGGAGAGGGGGAGAGGCGGTGAGGGGGAGAGGGGGTGAGGGGGAGAGGCGGTGAGGGGGAGAGGGGGTGAGGGGGAGAGCATGGTACCCCATAGAGAGGTACTGGTGTCACCCAGGTGACCCTTCTGTACCTGAGGTCCTTTCCATCGCCCCCTCTTCCCCTCGGCCCACCCAGCACCCCATCACCAGTCCAATCACAGCCTTTTGAATAATTCACCACTCTCATCAGCTATAATCTGATTATTCACCCATCCCCTTCAAAAATGAATTATAAAACAACCCAGCCAAGGATCTGGCTTGGGCAGCCATTACCATATTATGTGTGCTGTTTGTCAGTTTGAAAGGGAAGGGTGTGTGTGTGTGTGTGTGTGTTTGGGAGGGTGGGCGAATGAGGTAGGAAGAAGTTAGAGGTGAGTAGCCTCCATCATATTAAGCATCAGTCTGTTTTTCCTGTCCTCTCTTTCGGTCGCTTCCCCTTCTCTCTCTTCTCTCTTCCTCGCATTTCTTCTTCCCTCGAGTCTTTGGCATTCTAAGCAGCAGGTGAATGATTCCCATTGAAATAATTGATTGTTTGTCCGGTGGAATCCTGGTAAATAATGGATGTCTTCATCAGGACTGGTGGACCCCGGCAGTGAGAGTGACGGCTGGTTTTAATAAGCAGACCCCTGAATGACACAGCTCTGCAGGGGGAACAAACGAGCCTTCTGTTTACCGTCACACCAACACAGAGCAGGAGAGGGTGGGGACTAGCACCACCAACCACACTCCACTCTTCTGGTGTGTTTAGCACACCAACTGCAGGTCACACCCACACACACAGGCTGTTTGTTTTGCGTTTTAATGTTTGTGTGTCGGATTCTCTGTGTGAAAGACTGAAATCCATAAACTAAATTACACTCTAATTCTCCAATGACTGAGTTTGTCTGTACATAATATCATCCCATAACATGAATCCTAATACATCTGATTAAAGGGGAATCCTTTTCTGAGGTAATGTATCTCCTTATATTGTGCAGATTAAACTCTGAGCTGTGAGCGTCAATGTTGTCCATGTACATGCAGCCATTTTGAAAGAGGTATTTAAGGTAGTTCTGTTGCACCATCCCATTTACGAGTCAAGCACCTGCTTATCGCACCTCACAAATCTGTTTACAAACAATTTATGGCATTTTTTTGCTGGGAAAAGCTTCAATGGCTTAAACGCATGCTGATGCAAGCCTTAACCTTAACCCTGTAGTAACCCAAGCACACATTAACCTGTGATTACATGTTGCCAAAGAGAAACACTCAGGCCAAACCACAGTGAGAGGCCCTATCAGTCAACCAATCATGAGTGGGTTAACTGCAGTGCAAGCATGTGTAGTGTTTCCTATTGGACGCTGATCTTGAAAAGTGCAAATAGATGGTTCTCAGTGGAAAAGGTAGGCTGGCAGGCCTCAATTACCCCGACAGTGGAAATGGTACTGCTGTGTGCAGTGTTGGAGCCTGTTGAGAGAGTACAGCCTGTGTACTGCTGTGTGCAGTGTTGGAGCCTGTTGAGAGAGTACAGCCTGTGTACTGCTGTGTGCAGTGTTGGAGCCTGTTGAGAGAGTACAGTCTGTGTACTGCTGTGTGCAGTGTTGGAGCCTGTTGAGAGAGTACAGCCTGTGTACTGCTGTGTGCAGTGTTGGAGCCTGTTGAGAGAGTACAGTCTGTGTACTGCTGTGTGCAGTGTTGGAGCCTGTTGAGAGAGTACAGTCTGTGTACTGCTGTGTGCAGTGTTGGAGCCTGTTGAGAGAGTACAGTCTGTGTACTGCTGTGTGCAGTGTTGGAGCCTGTTGAGAGAGTACAGTCTGTGTACTGCTGTGTGCAGTGTTGGAGCCTGTTGAGAGAGTACAGTCTGTGTACTGCTGTGTGCAGTGTTGGAGCCTGTTGAGAGAGTACAGTCTGTGTACTGCTGTGTGCAGTGTTGGAGCCTGTTGAGAGAGTACAGCCTGTGTACTGCTGTGTGCAGTGTTGGAGCCTGTTGAGAGAGTACAGCCTGTGTACAGCTGTGTGCAGTGTTGGAGCCTGTTGAGAGAGTACAGTCTGTGTACTGCTGTGTGCAGTGTTGGAGCCTGTTGAGAGAGTACAGTCTGTGTACAGCTGTGTGCAGTGTTGGAGCCTGTTGAGAGAGTACAGTCTGTGTACAGCTGTTGTAACTGTCCCCTGAGGGGATGATAAAGTGCTGCTCTGTAGCACTCTATTCTACTTGGTGAACTAAGGAAGACACCATTACAGTTGAAAGTCTTAGGAATATACACAACAAGGTGAATATTGAATCATCTGTGTGATCCAATCACAGACTAAGTATTCAATGCCGGACTCTTCCATGAAGAGAGGCAACACTGTACAAGTGTGTACAGCTCTTTGTGCTAACATACAGCTCTTTGTGCTAACGTACGGTTCTCTGTGCTAACATACGGTTCTCTGTGCTAACATACGGTTCTCTGTGCTAACATGCAGCTCTTTGTGCTAACGTACGGTTCTCTGTGCTAACATACGGTTATCTGTGCTAACATACGGTTCTCTGTGCTAATATACGGTTCTCTGTGCTAACATACATCTCTCTGTGCTAACATACGGTTCTCTGTGCTAACATACGGTTCTCTGTGCTAACATACGGTTCTCTGTGACATACGGGGCCACCACCACACAGGGCCATCATACGGCCGTGCTAACGTACAGCTCTCTGTGCTGACATACGGCTCTATATGCTGACATTCGGATGCATTAGACGTCCTTACCGCCCAGCTCTAAGTGATGTGTGTGTCTGGATTGAAATGAGTGTTGCTTCTCAGAGACCAGGGCTCTGAGGAGAATTGATTAAAACCAGCCTCAGCTGGCTGAGTCAGGGGTCTCGTCTGGGAGGGGCAGAGGAAACCGCGTTGTTTACCAGGACTGATACCATCCTGTTCTCCCATGTTAGGAGAACACTGGTTCAGAACAGCGTTAGTCTTTTATCACACCTGAGCCAACTACTGACATTAGTCACAGAGATACATAACAGGAGAGTAGGTGTGGCCCTACAGTCACACGATCATATGGCCCTACAGTCACATGATCATGTGGCCCTACAGTCACATGATCATGTGGCCCTACAGTCACACGATCATATGGCCCTACAGTCACATGATCATATGGCCCTACAGTCACACGATCATGTGGCCCTACAGTCACATGATCATATGGCCCTACAGTCACACGATCATATGGCCCTACAGTCACATGATCATATGGCCCTACAGTCACATGATCATGTGGCCCTACAGTCACATGATCATGTGGCCCTACAGTCACATGATCATATGGCCCTACAGTCACATGATCATGTGGCCCTACAGTCACATGTTGATCTGACACTCTCTTGTAAAGACAGGAATATTTGATGTTGCCAAATGGATCACTGGCCCTCTCGTTGAAGCTGTTTTCTGTTTATCATGTTTCTCAAACAGTGCTAATTAAACACACAAAGACGAGTGCTCTTCACGCCATTGTGATTTCTAAACAATATAAAAATGAGAATGAGGCTTTTTCTCTGAGACCAGCATTGTTCGTCCTGTTTGCATGCTGAAGCACAGAGCCTGATCACAGGTGAGGGGAGGGCAGCTCTGTGTGTGTGACTGTTGGGGAGTGGGGACATGTGTGTTTGTGTGTGAGGTGGACAGGTTGTGTGTGTGAGTAGGTATGAATGTACGAGAGCCCATTTTGAATGTGTGTGTGAGTGTGTTCATGACTGTGTGTGTATGTGCTGTTGAATGTATTTCAGGGGTATCTTCTCTCGAAGAAGGAATCCTCCTGTAAACTGGAGGGCTACTTTCCCCATGCTGCAGCTCCTTAGTGAGCGATGTGTGTGCCGCGCACAGCTCCGTGATTAAACACTGCTTCCCCCAAAACCTCTTTTCCTCTGACAGAGGAAGGGAGAGATAAGAGCGATACTGAGACAATCAATACCACAGGGAGCAAGGAGCTGTTTAGCATGTGAGGAAGGCAGAACTCTTACAAACACAGACACACTATCCACTCTGATCTCAGGCCTTCTCAAGATGAACACACACCCCTTGCAACATACACACACACACGTACACACACTCACGGACACGCATGCATGCACATACACACACACACTCAGACACACAACCAGCTCATCCTTCTGTTGTTTGTATTTCTAAATAGGAGGAAGCTTCCGTCCACTTGAGGTCAAAGGTTAATGAACCCCCCGATCCCTCATCCCTCATCTAGCACCCACAACCAGGCCTGGGTGTGTATGGGGGTATATATGTGTGTATAGTGTGTGTGTGAGAGGAACACAAACTAACCCTCAGATCACAATGTTTGATTTGGAGGTTCAAGGTCAGGCTTCATCTGTCTTTACCTTTCATGACCGCCTCTCTCATCAAGCACACACACACCCACCCACACAGACACACACGCACACACACACCCACACACGCACACATGCTGTAAACGGCATTAAAATATGAAACAATCTACACACACACAGCACTAACACGCACACACACACATTCCATTCACCCAGACGGCTAGCTCTCTCTCCTAGCGCTCCACGCAGCGGCTGTCACAGCACAGTCACAGTCCCGTGAAGCCGACAGGTCCAGATGGTGCTGTCATGGATGTCAGCAAGCCCCGTCCCCAACAACACACCTGTGACAGTATGCACACGACGACACTGCGCTGGAGACTAATTATCAGCAGCAGGCCAGCTGCCTCCCCACGCCCAGGCACCCCTCTCTCCAGCTACCTGTCCACGCCCCAGGCACCTCCCTGTCCAGCTACCTGTCCACGCCCCAGGCACCCCTCTCTCCAGCTACCTGTCCACGCCCCAGGCACCCCTCTCTCCAGCTACCTGTCCACGCCCCAGGCACCCCTCTCTCCAGCTACCTGTCCACGCCCCAGGCACCCCTCTCTCCAGCTACCTGTCCACGCCCCAGGCACCCCCCTCTCCAGCTACCTGTCCACGCCCCAGGCACCCCTCTCTCCAGCTACCTGTCCACGCCCCAGGCACCCCCCTCTCCAGCTACCTGTCCACGCCCCAGGCACCTCCCTGTCCAGCTACCTGTCCACGCCCCAGGCACCCCCCTCTCCAGCTACCTGTCCACGCCCCAGGCACCCCCCTCTCCAGCTACCTGTCCACGCCCGGGCACCCCCCTCTCCAGCTACCTGTCCACGCCCGGGCACCTCCCTGTCCAGCTACCTGTCCACGCCCCAGGCACCCCCCTCTCCAGCTGCCTCCCCACGCCCCAGGCACCTCCCTGTCCAGCTACCTGTCCACGCCC
This sequence comes from Hypomesus transpacificus, assembly GCF_021917145.1. Lineage (NCBI taxonomy): Eukaryota > Metazoa > Chordata > Actinopteri > Osmeriformes > Osmeridae > Hypomesus > Hypomesus transpacificus. The sequence continues at coordinate 476,682 of NC_061060.1, forward strand.
GGGCACCTCCCTGTCCAGCTACCTGTCCACGCCCGGGCACCCCCCTCTCCAGCTACCTGTCCACGCCCCAGGCACCTCCCTGTCCAGCTACCTGTCCACGCCCGGGCACCTCCCTGTCCAGCTACCTGTCCACGCCCGGGCACCCCCCTCTCCAGCTACCTGTCCACGCCCGGGCACCTCCCTGTCCAGCTACCTGTCCACGCCCGGGCACCCCCCTCTCCAGCTACCTGTCCACGCCCGGGCACCTCCCTGTCCAGCTACCTGTCCACGCCCGGGCACCCCCCTCTCCAGCTACCTGTCCACTCCACGGGGCACCATCCCTCTCCTCACCTACAAGGCTGCCAAGACGACATGGCAAACCCACGGTTTGTCTGCTCCGGATCTCTAATACAGGAGCGTTGTGTGACTGTGGGCTGCTGGCTCCCATCATAGCTGATGTCATGATATCGAGGGCAGCGCAGCAGTCTCATTGAGCAGGGCCCTGATAGAACATATCAGTGTGTTCTTGTTGAGTCTCGTCTGTCAACAGAAAACAGGAAACAAAGGGTTTTGTCTTCCTGTCAGTCCTGATGGGGTTGAGTACAGGGGGGCTACAAACTGCTGGGGTAGTTACAGACTGCTGGAGTTGGGGAGAGGGGCAGTTGTGGACTGGTGGATGTTGCTCTGTGTTGCAGTGGATGCAGTTGTTTAATGGCTGATGTTTTTTGAAGTTGCTATAGAGCTAGTGACTTATTTACATCACTCGTTCAGAGTGGTCCTCTCCTGAGTCGAGTTAAAAATCATCAAAAGTAAAAAGAACGTCTGTTCTGCATGCAGTGGATCTTTGTCTTTTGCTCGGAAAACTCAGATACAATTACGCCAGTGACTTTGAAATTAACACATTATACAAAACTGACACATAATTCTCTCACTATTCAAAATGTTCTCTTGCCTTATGACAATAGACTGCCTCTGGTGCTCACAGCTTAGTCTGGGGGAGTTCTCTACTGCAACAAACTCCCCAAACTCCAAATCACCTCCAAACACAACTCAAGCTTTTACCATGAAACATGGGCTTCAGTGCACATAGGTCAGTGTGTTTAACAGGAACCCCACTTCCTGCCCAGCGGTGCAGTGCTGCCAGCAGCAGAGGGGAGGGCTGGGAGGGCCCTGTCTGACTCAGGTGGATGCGGTGAACGTGCCAGCGGCAATAGCAGCAGGAGAGAGCTGTGGTCTGTGATTTACTCACCCTATCATTAACCCCTCTCTCTGCATTAATATCATCTTAATTTCTCCTCCTCCTCAATCCAAAACACTGATTTAGGAAATGTACGTTAATGTGATGCCATTGTGCAACTGTGATATGCTGACTATCTGAAAACGAGCCTGTGGATGAACTTTGAGTGAAATTAAAGGACTTATTGTACCCTACTGAAGTAGCTGAGGATCCCTGAAGAAAACAAACAAAAAATTATGTTCTGAAACGCTTAGTGGTTTTATATAACAGAAAAACGACAAGTCCGACCCTGTTGGCTGCTGTGTGAAGATGAGATTAAAAGTTAATGTTTAGACAATAGATGGCACACTTCACTGCACAAGAGCTGACAGTCTCTTCAAAACTGGATGTTTCTGATTTGACATTTTCATAAATCAGGGAATCCACTTCTTATAAGAATTGAAGAAGAGAAAATTTGGAATGATGATATCATTCTGCTTTACCTGAAGTTACCTGACCCAGGTACAATGTATCTTTGTGTGTTGTCTGGAGACCAATAAGTCTATTACGTAAATAACCACTTCTAATGTTTCCAAGTGGCCTAAAGTTACCTGAAGTGGTTGGATCCACAATGCTGTCAACCACTCTCATATGTGTGTGGGTGGGAGACATCTGTTCAGTAAGAGTTCAGAAGGTTTAAATCTGCATTACTGAGTCAGTAGAAAAAATGAATACTTAGTTTAGTTTCAGTTCAATCTTTTTGTTTGATTATTTCTGAAAGCATTGTCATTTTATTATTAGTTGTTTTACTTGTGCCTCAGTGTTCTGTAGAGTACCTTGACAAAGCTGAAGATGTGAAACATCCTCTTTAGTAAAAACCCTTCCCTTGATGCCATCAGCCTGGTGCTTGTGAGCCTTGAGACCCAGAGCTTTCCCCTGTTCGAGGGGGAGGGAAGTGGGAAGCAGAACTGCCGTGCAACAAAACCACGCCTATGGTATTGGTATGAGTCTGTCAGAAAATGGAGGCTTGTATTCTAATTTGAATGAATGCAGGCTAGGTCTGGCCTGTTCTAAACGTGCCACATCTATTGCAGCAATAAGAAGGATGAGAGGGAAAGGAGAGATCTGTCTGCTATTTGACTTCAAGGATCCAAAGCCTCTCTCTGTGTGAAGGGAATTTTGATCTGGTTCAAAGGCTACATGCTAACAAGAAGAAGGGATCTCGCTTGTTCTTGGCGGGAGAATGAAGGATGTCAGGATAGATGAGTTGCTGCCATGGGGAGACACATTGAGCGTGCCCACTGGCAGCTAACTCTGCTCGCAGAACAGGATTCTGGGAAGGGGGGAGGTACAGTACAGTAGAGAGGGGGTTTGTAAATTGAACCTGGCATCCCTGACTGATTTTCTGAGCTGATTTCATAGGAGAGGTTGAGGGTTGCCAGGTCGAGAAGTTCTTGTCCAGACAGTTTCTTTTTTGAAAGTAAAGCATATTGATGCATGCTGCACAGTTTCAATGTGTCTTTGGTGAAGGTCTGTCTTTGTTTGAAAGGCATGTTGCATCACGTAAGAAATTCAGTTAGCTATTTTGGAATCCAGTTCTAACTGTCATGTTCAGTTAATCTCTGCTGCTTAAAATGCTTCTCAAAGAAGTCTTCTGAATCACTACATGCTCATCACCACTGCAACAATCAACCATGGTCTCCTTAGTGGGAGTAGGACAGGAACTACTTTATTGAAGGGGAAATTGAAGCGTTGCAGCAGACAAAATTAAGAAAAGGAAATAGAAGAACCACACCCGTGTAGAGGTGGTACACAACATGCTTCCAAAATAAGTCCAAAATCAGGACATTATTTATAAAATAAGTCACAAAAAACAGTGGATCTTTGGATGTCTCACTGTGTGTGATAAAGTCCAGCCCTGTGATCCCCCTCCATGGCTGTCACCAGTATACAGTGGACCCATCCAGTCAGACCAAGAGCTCAAACTAACTGCCCATGAATCAATGGAACTGGGTAAACATTTTGTCCATAAATAACTATAATTAAAAAATACTGGTTCTTTCATAAATTAGGTAATCAATCAAGTTACATTTGGCATTCATGCACTGCTTGCTCGGACTGTGGTTTGAGTTATTAGTCTCTCTGTGTCTCTGTGTTTAGAGGAGATTGTGAGTCACTGTTCTTCTTGCTCAGTTTGTGTGTGTGTGTGTGTGCGTGTGTGTGTGTGTGTGTGCACGTGGATTTAAGTGAGTAAGGGGATGGGAGGGAGAGTGTTTGAGGGCACTTGCATACATGTTTGTACTGTTAATGGACATGAATGTTTGTGTGTGTGTGTGTGTGTGTGTGTGTTTGTAATGTAAAGAGCTCTGTGGTCACTAATAGATCCTTTTTACCTGTGTTCATCAGAGGGCTGCTCTATATAGTTTTCCATTAGCACACCTCTTGTGTTATTATGAGCTGTGTGTGGGAGTACCATTAGCTGAAAGCCAACTCAAATGACATTATCGCTCTAAACTCACCCCTCATCACTGTGTTTGTGCGCTTCTCCATTCTTCTCTCTCTGGCCTCACACTCCAGGTGCTGTGCTGCCCTCGCTCCACGTAGGAGGAAGAGAGAGGGAGAGAAGGGGAATCAAAACAACCGACTAACAGGGACTGAAAACATCAGCGTGAGCAGATTTCCAATGAGCGTTAATATTAGCATAACCTAATGTGTCTGTTGATCATGGGTAAACTTTTGGGGCAGGACAAGTTAAGTACAGAACAAACACAAACAGCTGCTCGTGCAGCCTTGCAGTCTTCTGAGGAGGGAGCGAAGGAGGCTCCGCCCCTTCCTGATGTGGTCAGGGAGAGAGGGTGGCTACTGAGCAATCTGTTTCCCCTGCTCACACACACACACTTCATTTACTCTAAACCAATTTCTCAGAGGCTACAATTACATTCATAGAAATTGGGAGCTGTGTGAGCACATTTAACTGAAGATTTTCATCTTTCTTGTCATTTTCCCTGGGTACTTACATGCTTCTAAGTCCACAGTGCACTTGCGTGTCCCCCCTTTCCTCTCAAACCTGCAATGCTAGTTCGTTAAATATTAGATGAGGGCCTAAGTAACAATTGTTGTTCTTTTGCACATCAACTATCATCAAGTATTCATGTTTGCTAAGTGAGGTGCACCATGGGAGGGACATGGGAGGAGAAGAAGAAACACCTCCCGGAAATGTGTTTTTCAATTTTGCTGTGCATTTTGGGAGAATTCAAACTGAAATCAGCGAGCGACCGTGTCCCTGCATCCTTTCAGATACCAGGAAGTACTGTCTGAGGTACTTCCTGGGTCTGGGTTCTGTCACATGCTGAGGACCTCCTGGTTTTGGGTTAACCCCAGGCTGGTTAGAAATGGCTTCAGCTCTTCAGAATGCTAAACCTAACTGACTGACAGGTCTGGACATGGTTTGAGAATCGCCGAATGACAGACAAAAAATAAAGGTTAGGGTTGGTGATGGATCAGGGTTAGGATTGGATCAGGGTTAGGGTTGGTGATGAGCTGAATCCAAGGTAGAGAGCGCTTCTCTTCCGAGATACAGCCTGATGATCCCCAACAGACCTGGCTGCTGACGGCCTGGTAGCCGTGACAAAAGAAAAGGGGGGAGGCAGAAACCGAGCGAGTGATTGGATGACAGGTCGATCAGTTGAACAGCTGTACCACCAACATGTTAGTGTTGAAGATCAACTGTCTTCTCCTGAACCTCAGATGCATCTAACACTTATATCACATGAAGTATGATGATGTATTTCATATCATTTAATCATTTTAGTCATTTAGCAGACGCTCTTATCCAGAGATATGTACAGGGACATTCCCCCCGAGGCAAGTAGGGTGAAGTGCCTTGCCCAAGGACACATCGTCATTTACATGGACAAGAATCGAACCTGCAACCTTCTGATTACTTGCCTGATTCCCTAACCGCTCAGCCATCTGACTCCAAGATATTAACCAAAAGGCTAATAAAGGTTTTGCATGGATCCATCCATCATGATAAATGAACAAGATGCAGGTGTTTGCTGCTGTATGTTAGCTCCCTCAGGGACCTCCTCCAGCCTAGACGGAATGTGGCTCAGCATGGCAGCAGCCAGACAAGGCTAAACTCAAGACCAGTTTTCACACTGAATCTAGAAAATCACTGCTTGGCCAGACACAGGCAAGACAGCCGACATCATTGATGTTCCCCTTCACACGGCTCACAACTCACGTTGTGCTTATGTTTCTGCTTTCTTTCCTTTATTCTTTCTTTTCCTGTAACATAGATCAGCTGCATATAAGACGTCCCACCAGGTTTCTGAGTCCAGCAGTAAGAACAAAACACTGAGTGACGTGAAATATTGATCAGTCTTTTCCCTCCTCTAAGGCCTCTAACAGCCCACTAACTCAGTGGTAGATTGACCTTCACTTCATTGACCCATATTATATCTGACATCTGGTGCTAATATTCCGTTTACCTGCGCAAATCTCTACATACCTACACACACACACCTCTGTAGAAGCACAGATCTGTGAGCTTTGGTGTGCTTTGTTCTTTTTTCTCCCTACTTGTGTGCACCTCTTCTCTCTCTCACACACACACACACACACACACACACACACACACACACACACACACACACATGCGTTTCACAAAAGAAGACTGCTAGTTAGACAGCTAGGAGGACAGCTCTGGAATAAGACGGCAGCTTTTCTCCTGCAGATGGGAGATGAATCAGAGACTAATGACCTTCACTGACAGGCGTAATTCTATCAGGGCAGAATCAGCGATAGCAATTAGCCAGTCTTTGTGAGCGGGGAAGGGTGTGCGGATCCTAACTGGGGTCAATTAGAGAGGCTGAGACCATCAGCAGCTCCCACTACATCACTCACCCTGACGGCAAGGAACCGTCTTCGCTTCCTCTTTAATTGTGTGATATAAATGTACCTCGCAGTCTCCCTGCCCTCCCCAGGCTGACCAGCGGGGGATTACAAGGTGTGGGTCAGAGGCAGGCTCCGGGGGGCCGTTCTGTTTTCCACGAGCACATTTCAGCCATCGATGACCAATTGATCAAGACGTTACCTTGTTTTATTTCAGTTCACCCGGAGAAACGGTGTGTTCAGCTGTTAAAAGACGCCGTCTCACAGTCTATAGAGCCAATCACGTCATCACAGGACATGAAGTATTCCACTAATATGTCCATTTGATCAATCTGAGCAAACAGGAAGTACCGTCACCAGAGGACCAGCCCTACCCATGCATTCCTCCTCAGAAACTCCCCCCTCAGGCTGGGAGAGGGGAGGTGATGTCAGTCACACCCCGCCACACGCTGGACAATGGGAGACTCATTTAAAGTTGATGATTAGGGATCTGCTTCCCTGGGGACTGCAGTGGAGACTAGCAGAGATGGTGTGAGCTTGTGAACAAGGAGGCTGTCATGACATCAAATACGGAAGCTTCTCAACAATGGGTCTTTTCAGCTTAATACATCCATGGAACCAGGGTGGACTTCCAGGGGATGATCTGGATCTCTGGTCAAGATACTGTGTGTTCACCTTATGATCCAACACTGTTGTTTTCTTTCATTATATCTTTTATTGCCTCTGACATGTATTTTCTAAGTGTATAAAACCCCTTAACCTATTCTGTACTTCTTCTCCCGTTGCTACCTGAAAGCTTTAATTTCCTTCAGGATCAATAAAGGGAATTGTAATGAATTGAAGTCATGCACCAAGTCTGATTAAGCAGAAAGATCTTTGCATCTCTAAACAACCATTTAACAAATGACATTTACTAAAACTGGAAGGTATTCACTTGAAATCAATTCATTTAAGGTTCAGCCCACCCACTCCTCCGACACACGTCCAAACACAGGGAACTACATCTACCATGCGTCCAATCCCAGAAAACTACATCTACCAGTTATCACAACAAGTAGCCACGGGGACACTTTGGATCAAGTGCCTCCTCTTACTAGAAAAACATATGTAATGTCTGTATGAATATATATCTATACTGTAGATGTACTACTATGACTTGGGAGGAAGAATCCTACTTTATTGCAACAGCATCTCTCTGCTCATACAGTTCAGGGCATCATCTTTGAGGGCGTGGCCAAGAGGGGATGTTGCTATGTCAAAGAGGTGTGTGTGTGTGACTGTGTGTGTGTGAGAGAGAAACTGTGTGTGTGTCTTGGTGTGTGTGACTGTGTTGTTTACCTGCCACCCATCAAAAACAGCCAGCATGCATTGTGAGCTTTACAGTAAGTAAGAAGTAATTGCACACAAGGGGATAGGTGTGCGTGTGTGTGTGTGTGAGACAGGCAGGGACAGAGAACAGGAGAACAGGCGAGTGTTTGGTTATCTGTTTACGTGCAGCTGTGTGTAAGGGTGTGCATAGAGCTGTACATTTCAGAACTCCTCTGAGAATCAGCTTGGCACAGGTGTCAAAAAAATCTTTAATTAGCAAACAAACAAACAAGTTAGCTCAACTTAGAGAAATACGCTCCTCCAGGAGTAAGGGCTGAGAAAAGAGGTAACCCTCTCCAGCTGAAGCAACTAAAAGATAATAAATATCACGTATGACAGGTTTGGTGTACTCTGAAACAACTTATCAGAATATCTTCTCTGCTATCAAGATTATTAGTTTACCTTCTCATCAGTGATGTTCACTTCCAGTACAGTGCAGGCTAGCAGCACATCAGAGTGAGGACAACGACCTGGCAACTCCTGACACTCCGGATGTGTTGGCCCTGGATTATGAAGAGCAGCACCAAACCATGCAAACACACAGGCCAGCTGCCTCACAACACACAGGATAGCTACCTCACAACACACAGGATAGCTACCTCACAACACACAGGATAGCTGCCTCATAACACACAGGATAGCTACCTCACAACACACAGGCCAGCTACCTCACAACACACAGGATAGCTACCTCACAACACACAGGCCAGCTACCTCACAACACACAGGATAGCTACCTCACAACACACAGGATAGCTACCTCACAACACACAGGATAGCTGCCTCACAACACACAGGATAGCTACCTCACAACACACAGGCCAGCTACCTCACAACACACAGGATAGCTACCTCACAACACACAGGCCAGCTACCTCACAACACACAGGATAGCTACCTCACAACACACAGGATAGCTACCTCACAACACACAGGATAGCTGCCTCACAACACACAGGATAGCTACCTCACAACACACAGGCCAGCTACCTCACAACACACAGGATAGCTACCTCACAACACACAGGCCAGCTACCTCACAACACACAGGATAGCTACCTCACAACACACAGGATAGCTGCCTCACAACACACAGGCCAGCTGCCTCACAACACACAGGCCAGCTGCCTCACAACACACAGGATAGCTGCCTCACAACACACAGGCCAGCTGCCTCACAACACACAGGCCAGCTGCCTCACAACACACAGGATAGCTGCCTCACAACACACAGGATAGCTACCTCACAACACACAGGCCAGCTACCTCACAACACACAGGATAGCTGCCTCACAACACACAGGCCAGCTACCTCACAACACACAGGATAGCTACCTCACAACACACAGGATAGCTGCCTCACAACAGACAGGCCAGCTACCTTACAACACACAGGATAGCTGCCTCACAACACACAGGTTAGCTGCCTCACAACACACAGGATAGCTACCTCACAACACACAGGATAGCTACCTCACAACACACAGGATAGCTACCTCACAACAGACAGGCCAGCTACCTCACAACACACAGGATAGCTACCTCACAACACACAGGCCAGCTGCCTCACAACACACATGCCAGTAACCTCACAACACACAGGCCAGTTACCTCAAAACACACTAGATCAATTTGATAGCAACATCTGTTTCTAGGTTTCCAACTGAACATTTTTATTGGAGAAGAAAAGCAAAACATCAAACATAACCCCAGAGCCCCCACAGGAGATAGTTACAGAAATAACCTCATCTGGCAGTGCTCACAACTATGGCAACTCCGCCCACTTTGACCACTCACACAAACTAGGTCAGTTAGGTTGGCTAAAACTAATAATGCCTCTTTTTAATTGCCCTCTCAGTAATTTGTGAGACAGATGCCATCATCGCTAATTATGCCCGAAAAACTGACAGCACTATTAAACTGTTATTTTCTTTAAGGCCTATCTTTAATGGCCCTGCCAAATTAAAAGAATTGTGAACTAGCTACGACGCGAATGCACCAATTAAAAACCAAGGAATTGCTCCTGTTCTTACTCTGTCCTCAAGGCTTACATGAAAGGTCGGTTCTTTTCTCTGAGATGGTTCTGGAACGAGGACAGTTTTATAGACAAGGTGCTTTTTGACAACTAGAGGGGCGCTTGTTCCGTTACTCCGAAACTCAACTTTCAGAAATGTGGACATGTCAGTTGTTAGACCCTCCACCGGCAACTTCTCCAACTTTTCACAGAACCACAGAATGTTTTAAAATCTTAAATAACACAATATAATGGGGTTGTCAGCAAAGTCACATATTATGCATCTTGTCAATTACAAGTCAACTTTTGAGACGGTACTTAAGCAGAAATAACTCATACCCTGTCAATCCATTCACCCAATCAGCATTCAACCTCCCAGCCTAACTCCTGACAGGCTTTTATGAGAACAGAAAATAACAATACAGCCGAAAGAATACTGTAATATAAAAAGCATTTCAGTTGTCAGTCACAAGCATTAGCATAATAAATGAGTCCTGAAGACCCCATCTCACATTGGCTCTTAATAATTAAGGAGAAAAAGAAAGCTTTTAACTTGTATTCTTCTGGGAGTGACTCACTAGTTGATCAGAGGTAACAAGGAGAGTCAGAAAACCAAACAAATCAATTCCCCTGAGAGGAAGTCCACATCTCCAGCGCTGCCTGGCTGACAGACTGTCATGTCCTCGCTGGACGGAGGCACCAAGCGCCCCACGACATGGTAGACCTTCTAACTGACAGGTAGGCTCAGCTCAGCGGAGGGATATATTAGAGAGCTGCTACGAGGGGGTGAGGGATGAGACACACAGCGTACGAGACCTTTACCATCCTCTGTGAGAGAACCTTTATTTTTCTGCTGTCAGGTACCATGACAACCCTGCGCACAAGCACCTTTTCCATGACCTGCAGGCTTCCCTCGTCAGTCTAAACTAGGTCAAGCCAGGTCCCCCTTGGAGGAGAGACTGCAACTCTGGGTCTGAGGGTCTGATCCTCTGATAAATGAAGAAATCCCATTTTTCTTTTACACAACCCTGGTCTGCCTGGCTGCTTCTTGCCTTCACGCGACACACCCTCCTCGTGGCACACACCCCCTGTCCCCTGTCCCTGAGAACTCCATCAGAAGAGCAGCCAGCTCTTAATACCCGTAACACCACCACGCCTGTGATATGTTGAAGAGGAGAATCCCCCCCCCCCCCCCGTGTCTGGCACTACAATCTCCGGGCCTCCTGGGGAGCCCATGGGTGTCAGAGAGTTGAAACAGTGCAGGAGAATGGACCAGGGAGGGAGGGTTAGAGAGAGAGACAGAGGGATAGAGAGGGAGAGATACAAATAGATAAGGAGATAGAGAGGGAGAGAGAGAGAGGGAGGGAGGGAAAGAGAGACACAAAAGGGAGAGAATCTGAGGTGTTTGGTATGTGTTTGACAGGTCCATGTCTCCATAGGCTAGCACCTTACCAGTTAGAGGCTGTGGAGCCAGGAGCAGTCTTAACATTATTCAGTGTGAAATCAAGCTGCTCTCTTTTAGCTCAGCTTCTGCTCCCCAAACCGCTTTCTGACCCTTCAAGGTCACTCATTGCAAACGTTTCATCATTAAGTTGCATTTCATTATGTTGGAGTCTCATTAAAAGCTTTAATAGGGAGGATTTCTTGTGAGAAAAGTCTGAAAGGAATACGCCAAAAGAACAAGAACGTAATACGGTGACACTGCAGAACACTGCATTCTATGATTGACTGCAATCTTCTGTGCTTTCAGTCCAACCCTATACTTAATAAAACTTCTGAATCCAGAGAAGTATTTGGTGACCCCAGGAACATGAATCCTCAACTCCACGTGCTTGGTTATTCCCGGCAGAGTTCCTCGGAGATCTTCAGATCTCAGTCAGATAGCTGAGCGGTGAGGGAATCGGGCGAGTAATCAGAAGGTTGCCAGATCGATTCCCCGCCGTGCCAAATGACGTTGTGTCCTTGGGCAAGGCACTTCACCCTACTTGCCTCAGGGGGAGGCCCTGTACTTCCTGTAAGTCGCTCTGGATAAGAGCGTCTGCTAAATGACTAAATGTAAATGTAAATCTTCCACATCCCTCCTGCTGTTCCGAATACTACATGCTTCTCTGGTGTTAAGCAAAGGGTTAGAGTTAGGGTCACCCCTGGGGTGCTGCACCCTCACTGGAGGGCCTTCTCTATTCACCCTCTCTAATTACAGCTTCTTTATTGTCATCAGGGGCGGATTTACCCATTAGGCAAAGTCCGCAACCACCTGGGGCCCCCAGCTGCCAGGGGGCCCCTTGAAAGACTCCATAAAAATACTATATTATCAATTATTACTATAATAAAAATAATACAAATCAATTAAAAGTCAAAACCTTCCCCAAAAGTATCAACAAAGTACCAACAGATCGTTTATTTTATTTGTGTCAACGCAGGCTTCCCCTCCCACCCCATTCTACTGTGGACTATTCCTACGATTGCAGCAAAGCACGTCATTTCAGTTGGTTAATATGAGACAGTAGAAGAGTGAAGTGAATGCAAAAAACTATTTGCTAAATGAAACGCAACTCCCCAAGTGGAGCACAAAAGAGAAAGACAAAGACGAGAGTAAACAGGTAGTTGCCAAACTGAAACTACTGATGGAAACATAATTTTTAAAAAGCTACTGAAGGCTAGCTTGCTCGTTGCACGATTTATCGGGGTCAGCTTTTCCACGCAGGTCTCTATACTGAGATCAAATGTGGCATTGTTACTGACAATGATCGCTTCCAGCAAACTTTTTTTGAATTAGCCATTTCCCCCTAAATAAATGTCAAGCTTATTTAAGTTTTTGGGGGCATATTTTCAGTCGGCAGATGGTATTGTTTGAATCGCGATTCCATCTGAAATACTGCCGGTGACAATGTTGTACAATAGCTTGTTTCAAAGGGTTTTTTTCATGAATTAATGCAATATGAGTAGGCTAAATGCTTGAAAATATCGCTAGAAGGGAAAAACTTAAGGTGTCATAGAGCACACCCTACAATTTCTCTAGAAATTGTACCCTCTCTAGTTAGTATTATTATATTAATAATTATTATATGGATTGAAACAAGTGAGAATAGGGGTTAAAGGGGGCCCCATGCCTGTCTTTGCCTGGGGCCCCCAAATCACTAAAACCGCCACTGATGGCCCCACCCCCACCTACCGGCAGCCACCAACAAGGCCCCCATCAGGGGTGGGGGAACCGGGGGTGAGGGGAAGGGGGTGAGGCTCTCCGTGCTGCTGCCCCCCCCCCCCCCCCCCCACAGCGATGAAGCAGAAGTAAGGGATTAAATCCTGACTGTCTGTGAAACGAGCTGTCAGCAGCACAGCTTTCCCCTCCAGAAGCAGGGCGAGGCTGGGTGTGGAACTCGCCCCCTTCAGGTCAGATCAGGATCATGCATCCAAACTGCCCAGAGAGATGGTCTCCTGAACCACTGTGGAGGACAGCCCTAAGGCTCTTCCACTGGAGACAGCAGGGTCAGCAAGCTCAGGGGAAAAGTCTCTCTGTAGCCTCAGAAATCAGGTCATTTGTAAAAACCGGACATGCACGAGTGGACATTAGTGGATCCCCATCATGGATCCATGGTTAGCTGCACATCATTACAGTCTGGGATGTTAGCTCGCCTGTATAGTAGACATGCTACACCACCTTGGCCATAACATTTGTCTTTTTTTGTCACAACTGACACAAAAAAAGGGTTCCCTAATCATTCTATTCAAATGGCGCGAAATCAGCATTTTTCAAGGTTTTTATTTTTCTCTCAGTGCTCCCTCATATCTGTTACTGCTGAGTAGACGTCTCATGTCTCCAGGCCGCTTTCACGTCATCATCACAGCTCAGATCTGGGGGCTCCTGTGGAGCAGTTATCCCAATGCTGACCCTGCTCCGTGTGAGCAGGAGCAGGACTGACAGCGGAGGAGGAGGAGGAGAGGCTGGGAGCACTGACCCGGTAAGACACGCCCCCAGATGCAGTAATGGACAGCTCCAAACATGTCCTGTGCTACCGTCTCATTATCCAGCCGCTAGCGGCTAGCGCTAGCCTGATAATCCACTGATCCAGGACAGGCAAAAGGATCTGCCAAACATAGTCTACCAGATCATTATTAGATGCAGTAGATTCATTAATGAGATCAGACAGAACATGGACTGAGGCTCAGCGAGGGATGTCAAGCAGGTGCTTGGATCAGACTGGAAGTTTATCAGTGATGAAGGCTGAGCCACTGGCCAGATAAAGACCAGCCCTAAAGGCCCCGTCACACCATAACGTTCTGGTCAACGTTCTCTGAAAAAAATTGGGTCCAGCGTTCTCCGCCGATTACCAGCGTCAACAGCGTCTTTTGGCGTTATACCAGCGCTATACCAGCGCTATACCAGCGACCATGGACGATTAGCAACGTTTCCTCTAACGTCACAGAACGTTGACCAGAACGACCACAGAAATACAGCACTTCAACCACAGGATGTCTGTGAAGAAGAACAACCTGCTAAAATGTCTGGAAACATCTACGTGAACAAGGAGTCCAGTGCAGGTGTGCGCTGGTGTGGCTCTCCAGTCGTGTGTTGATCACCACTGCTGTCATGGATCTCACACCTCCCCTCCATCTCCATGCTCCGCTGCCCTGACATTTACTACAGTGAAATGGACTGTTTTCAGGGACTCTCCAGAGAGAACTGTATTACTTTGTCCTGTCAAAAATATGTCATCAAAGAAAGTGATGTCAGGCCTGGTAGTTGTTTATTGAATTTACTGCCGCCATTACACCGTCAATGAGCATGATTATATTCATATTATGGCCTATTCCAACAAGGTCACGTCCGTCTCCCCTGCTTCTGAGCGGGCGTAGCTGACCTTGCAGGGCCAGGAGCTGGAACACTCTGCTTGGAGGGACCGCGGTGATTTGTCGTGTTGTAAAGTATGGAGTCCCTTCCAATGTCAAACCAATCAACCAATGTCGAAAACCAAAGAGCTTTGGTAATGGCCTGGTGAAAACAGGCAGGGAATATGATCACGTCTCCATATCATGATCTCATATTAGACGGAGTCCTGCACTAGCTGTGAGGTCACCTGTGGAAGTGTCACATTGATCAAGAGGAATATGTGTGGTTGAGTGAACATCTTGATATTGTGTGTGTACTAACCACATGCAGGCCCCAGGGCATTCTGCTGAGCTGCAGTGGTGTTTGATTTACTTTACAGTCATGGTCATCGGGTTAGTGGCAAGCATTTTCCAGAACAACCATTGTGACTAAGAAATAGTACAATACTTAGAGATTACTAGTGCAAGCACTTGCTAGTGCTTACAAATGTTATATCGAAATATCACTTCCTTTTTTAAGAATCTCTGAGTGCTATTGTTCAAAGGAGTCATTACAAAGTATTTCAAATGAACAATGGGTACAGCATACTTCACATAGTTCCTAGTCCTATATCACACACACCTAGTGGGTCATCAGACTGTACTCTGAAGTCTCTGTTCTCAAGGTCACTCGCTGGTTTGGACTCCTACTCAGTCGTATTCTCTGACGAACCGAGAGAGGAACATTATCAAATACAGGCCAGAGTTATTTCAAGAGTGCCACGTAATTACCATTGATGGCAGACTAATCTCAAACCTTGCCTCTCTCGCTCGACATTACAAGCCGAGAGAGCGCTGCATCAGGTTTTAGCGTGTTGCTGTGTTAAGTAACGGAGAAGCTAATGGATTTGATGTCCCGCTCTTCAAATTGGAGCGAGTAAAACAGTCTGACAGTCACAAAGAGTTCTATGTCTAATGTACTGTTCTACTAAGGGGGAATCGCTAACTCACCATTATCCTTTTGAAAATTGCACCTTTTACTTATGTCCATTACAAAACTCAAATCACTTATGGAAACATACAGTGAATTATATAATGTGTGCAATTATAATCTCCTCTACCATCCACACCTAGATGGTTAGATCAAATTATGCTATATGTACAGATTTACAGATCTTCAAATACTGTATGAAACTTACTGTACTGAAACTTACTATCAAATACAGCATGTGTAGGAAACTTGTAAAATGGTAAACACATCAAAAGTGAATAAAATATGAAATGAAGAAAGACATTTTCTTCCTATGAAAAGTCCTACCGAGATAAACCAGCCAGACTTCTTGTATCACCAGGCATGCCAAGCCGTTAAGCTGACACTCACATAAACACACACACACACAAATCCACACACTCATACAAAGACACACACTCCTCCATGTCGTGTTCAGGGCGGTTAGGTCAGGGTCTTTTCCAGACAAACATCCATGGTGACAGGAATGGACATCAACTGACAGAAATACCTTGGAACACAAAGTCTCCTTCAACCTTTCTCTCTGTCAGAACTCTTCCACACTTCCACAACTTTGTGCACACCAAAGTGGTCCGGGCATGGAGGCTGGTGTGTCTTTCAGAAGTGTTGCGTCGGCATCAGCGCTTACGTTCCCCGTCACGGCGTCTTCCGTTCCTCGTGTCGACGCCTCAGCTCCCATCTGTTCCCCTGGTCGGCGTGGCGATGAGGGAAGAGGGGTGGACAGGAAACAGAAGGCGTTCCATGGTGATGGCTCCTCAGAGTGACATCAGCAGTTTGTCCCCAGAAGAAACGGAGGCCAGATTCAAAGCTACCAGTGCAGAGCCCGTGTGTGTTTCCTCCTCCTGACATCCATGTCTCCATCGCTGAGGACAGCTGACATTGGTGGTGACCTCGCTTATATGGTTTCATGTTTTTTACATTAACAGCTCATCCAACAATGTCACACGTGACTCTGCCCTTGAGTCCTGAGCAAAACTCCTGCCGGGTTTCAACTCCACATGGTGACTGGTTCACAAGATAATCGAGCCACAAACAGACACATACATAAGAGATTTATGCCTTTCTAGTTAGATGAGAATGTCATCGAGCATCACAGTGATGAAAGAGACATCTCCACTGTCTTGTATTCATCTTCCTATGACAAACGGTCTGGGTTATTATTACATAGTGAAACTGGCTTTTTTCTTTTACTGAGAGCTTAGTTGTGAGATAGCAGAGGTCCGTATGACAGCTGGCTAGTGGTGATCTGTTGAATGACATCTTAGTGATCCAAACTCCATGTTCAAGCCCCATCCATGGTCAATACTATGCAGATGATCTCAGGGTTTTGTTAAAACTATACAATTGCTTTTGAAGTTGACATTTCAAAATAGCTTCAGCATCTTTGCATTGTCCAATTCCTAGAACAGCAAACCTCTGTTACAGGCCTTGGTGTGGAACACAGCTAAAACAGACAATCTCATGAAAGCAAAATGCAATTGAATGATTATTCTAAATGGTACCACTGAAAGATTGTGTATTCCAGGTAGTCGCAACGTGTTCCCAAGCTGAAATGACATCTTTCAGAACATTGCACAGACGTCTGCGTGTTTTTTTCGGCCTAGCTATTGAAGATCAAAGCTCGGGTCATTCAAAAGCATAATGTCCTGAGTGTTCTTCTCTGAAACCAGAGAGGGAGAGAGACTGGTGCTGTGGAGAGCTGTTGTCATGGCGACCCATGTTTAGAACATGTGGTCTCTCTCCTATTTCCTCACTAAGAATGAGAATGATTGATGCACACAGAAAACACTTTTCATTTGTTTACACACCGTTTCTCTGTATGCTCATTGCTGCAATTGAAATCTGTTGATTTTAGAGTGTGAATACAGGTTTGGAAGGTATATACAAATGTTATTTCCCAAATCCCCCCCCTCCATCTCCTTGGTGATTGGTGTTGCAATCTGGGGAAGTTTGTGTGTGAAGTTTTTAAGTTGCAGAGACAGTGTCAATTTTATGACTTTTTTAAATTTTATTTTTACAAATCCTTGTGCCAAATTTCTTAATGGGCTTCTGGAAATGACTGTTTGAACTTTTCATGCATGCCTTTTGGTTACCACGAAACTACAGGAGAGAGAAATCAAAATAGCCATTAACCAGACTTCAAAAGGACATGTTGTTAGCTTGGTTACCGTGTCAACAGCTGATTCTCCGCCTGGTGGGGTGGGGTGGGATGGGTCTGACTCACTCACAACATTCATTTAAATCATTTTGTACAGTTGCCAATAAGGAGAGAATGTATTAGATTTTTTTACGAGAAATTGCAGTCTTGAACAATTACAACATTGTCAATTCAGAATTATAGGAGTCTCTGATCTGAAAGTATCCTGATGAATTCTGCCAGCCTCTGTAGAGGTAACTGAAGAGATCCTGCCAAGCTTACACCAACTGTACTAAAGATGATTACCGTATTTTTCGGAAATAAAACCGCGGCTTGTACCCCGATTTTACACTTTTCTTGTGGTTGTAGGCTACGGCTTATACATCGAAGCGGCGTATAGCCCCGTTTTAGAACAAAAAAGTGGCTTCGTCCCAAGATCTCTACAGATCTCTAATTTAATGCTCAACACTGGAACCGGGGCTTCTGGAAAGAGGAATTGAAAGAGGAATTATTTACTGCGTTGTCTTAGGTACACTATCAGGGCTTGGAAATACAGTGACTTGCTAAAGTAGGCAAATGGCTAAAAATACGGTAGGCCTACCCTTTGAAAACCATGTTTAAGGACACCCAACGGCCCAAAATATGAACTCATTAAAAGTGTTTGTGACTAATGTGTGCTAATGTGCTGTCCCTCCAGCAGGTGACTGCATCGTGTTGGTCTATCTTACCCCTACGACAACCCTCCCTGTCAACTTCAAGGGTTACACTTCAAATAGCCCTGCTGTTCTCTACTCTTTAATTGGCCAAGAAGACTGTTCACCTTTTGAGCTTAACACAACTTAAGTGCAGCAGGTATCATAAAAAAAAGAAGAAGTTCTTAACAGGCTAGCAAACCTGCTTATTATGGCTTCTTACATTGAGAATTCATCCCCTGTGCTCACTCGCCCCCCGAATGCAAATCCTCCCCTCTCATCTCCGTGACTACGGGCCCTTTTCTCTGTCTTTCTCTACTTCTCCTTTTTGTGGAAAACGTAAAGGATTATCACCTGCGCGTGACTGATGGGGAGAGCAGACGCAATCAGAATACGTGATGAGGGAAGAGGGGCTGGATCTCGTGGCTGTCTTCACGTCTGGCCGTCTGGGTGCCATGCTTGGGAGAGGCAGCTCTAACCAGCTCCTGCTCATTCATGCGATGGCTTTCTGCAGCTTATAAAATGTGGATTTGAAGAGAACAGGACTGTATTGGTCTAAATCTAATCCGGAGTGCTTTTTTCCACTGATATGACAGCACATCACCTATAATTCTGCTTGAGTTGAGGCTCTCATTACTGTCAGTGAGAGATGGTAGTCTACCCTTCAGCTCAGGGTGTCAGCAGGTGCAGGATTCTACTTAGGCACATGAAGAGGTGGAAACAGGAATAAATCACAGAGATTCAGTACTGCACCATCATCTCCAACACCTGCCTGGGTCATGTCTCCAGATTAAAGGCTGGCACTCTTAGAGCATTATGTGTTTGACAGATTCCATCTTAACTTGTGTCCTTTCCAGCACTGATTGCATCACACCCATTTAGCATATTTTCAAAGGTGAAATTTTGCCTCCTCACATAAGTGTGATGCGACTATAAAGCACTGTTTCGTTGTCATTTATCAACATAATACTAGCCTTGCAGGTAACCCTATTCAGATGCAAACTTGCCTTTGGCAAAGCCGGGTCTAGCAGGAACAATGTGTGAACTGGCATAATGACAGTGTGTCAACCGAGGGGATAAGAGACATTAGTGCCACGTCTTTCACAGCCCTGGAGAAATCAACCACTGGAATCAGCCCTTGTAATTATGTGCTGGCCCTATTTGAAGCTGATTGATGTGTCTTTATGAAGTGGCTTGGTGATTGAAGAGTCGGAATGACTTAGAAAATCTATAAACCTCAGCCATGTCTGGAGAGACTTGGAGCCCCCAGTCAATCTGCTTAATCTGCTGAGGATTTGAAAACAAGACAGCAGGTTAATGATCATTGTAATCAAGCATTGATGAAAATACTTTCTTTTTAAATTGCGATTCTTTTTTTCTTTCTGTTCTTGTATTTACAAAGTTTTATTCTTCTTTTAAAATCTTTTGTATTCAGTGTAATTACCAGCTCCTCAAATGTGCCCTGCAACAGAATACAGTATTTGATTGATTGAGTGAGAGAAAGAGAAACAATCCCATAATTCTCTTCTTTCACATAATGTACCAACAAACCTGTTAAACACCTCAGGAGTACCACAAAGGCAGCATTCATCACTTCATGTGTGTCATCGGCCTGTGCTCTCATTCTCATCCCACTGAACTGATGTGGCAGTCCACCTCCCTCCCTCCCTTCTACCCCCAGTTTTCCTAATCTCATGCCACAGAGCTATGACAGGTAGGTATTTGCAGTGGATTAGGGCTGTAATATTTTGGCATTAACGTGAATTATTATTGCAATGAATATGGAAAAGTGGGTAATTACCAGCTTCCCAGCTCCCCTCGCTGTTTCTAGGGACGTCACGAGCAATGACTGTTCCTTTCCCTTCTGTAGCTCGGTTACACAGTACTGGAGAAATACATGTCTGTAATAGGATGCCTAATGCTAGTTCTGTGTTGTGTTGCCTTAGTGTTCCAGTAAAAAAAATCTTCTAGATCCTGCTAACGGGTTGAATGGACTATCATTAAACAGCTCCGTTACAGTAGATGCATATTATAGTGAAGTGGTTACGCTGTGACACGTGTTTTAGATAGAGGCCTTTAGACACACACATACATGGTCTATAAACATGGTCTCTATAACATGGTCTATATATACATGGTCTATATAACATGGTCTCTATAACATGGTCTATATATACATGGTCTCTATAACATGGTCTATATAACATGGTCTATATAACATGGTCTATATACATGGTCTATATACATGGTCTATATAACATGTGTTACAAGTGTGTCTGCATGCGTGTATTTCTATCTGCTCCTTTTCTCTGTTCCAAACCTTTCTCACCACAACCATAACGCTCAAACTTATGACATTTTACAGCAAACATATTAGATAGGAAAGATGACCCAACCATGTTTTGCTGTTTCCCAAACCCATTTTCAGCTACATTTACATGCAAATGTCCCTGGTTGCAGCTCCTCTGCAGTCACACAGGAGCATCGGAAATCATGGTCTCATCAGGAGAAAACCCATTTAATCTCCAGACCCTTCTTATTGGCAGATCCCATCTGAATACATATGTTTAGAACAACGTCTGCACTGATTCCACTAACGTGCAGTGTGTCATTACAGCTGTCAGACAGCACTGTCCTGCAGAGTCTCTGTATACATCAGCTGTCTAATAGGGGTGGGTGAAAAAATGTATTCACATTTGAATCACGACTCAGTCTTCTAGCGATTCACATCGATTCACAAATGTAAAAAAGCTTCTTTTTTTTTAATGTTATTTTTTTGTAAATGTTTTTTTCATAAAAAATCGCTAAAAATCCTGAATACATTTTTTATCGATTAGTGACTCCAAGAATTGAATTGAATCGTGAGTTACCAAAACATTCCCACACCTACTGTCTAACACAACAAAGGTTCTGGAACGAAGCTCACAGGTACCTCACCTGTACCATGAGCATCACAGGTACCTCACCTGTACCATGAACATCACAGGTACCTCACCTGTACCATGAACATCACAGGTACCTCACCTGTACCATGAGCATCACAGGTACCTCACCTGTACCATGAGCATCACAGGTACCTCACCTGTACCGTGAGCATCACAGGTACCTCAGCTGTACCTTGAGCATCACAGGTACCTCACCTGTACCATGAGCATCACAGGTACCTCAGCTGTACCATGAGCATCACAGCCAGGGCCAGGCTGGGCTCCTGTGCATCCTGTTAAGATCAGTCAACAAGATTTTCCTCCTCCTTTATGCTTCCCAAATGTAGATGTTTAGATGTGTGACGTTCTACATGGGTGGTCTGAACATCTGTGTAATGTTAAGATCTGGATTACATGTTACCCTTGTGTAGCTGGGATCAGACATTACCATAATACATTAGGATTAGGTTAACAAACTCAACTCTATTGGACTGGATTCTACCCTGCTCTACTGTGCTCTGCTCAGCTTTACTCTGCTGCAGTATTGAAATAGATCAGTAAAGAGTATTCGTCTGTGGTGTATCACAAACCTTTAGGCTGATGTAACCCCCCCCCCCCCCCCCCCCCCCGCCCCCCCCAGTCCACAGACCGCCAGTCCTGAAGCCAGATGGAGGGAGCAGGGGAGGGGACAGGGCAGCATGTCTGCTGTCACCTCCCATTATGGCCCCGTTTTGTCATCCTCACAAGATCAATGGGTTCAACAATGGAACAGAGACACAGCCTTCTCAGTGACGTGCCTGCGGAAAGGAGGAGGGGAGAGGAGGAGTGGTGTTGAGAAGAGGAGCGGAGAGGAGGAGAGGTGCTGAGAAGAGGAGCGGAGAGGAGGAGAGGTGTTGAGAAAAGGAGGGGAGAGGAGGAG
This sequence comes from Hypomesus transpacificus, assembly GCF_021917145.1. NCBI lineage: Eukaryota > Metazoa > Chordata > Actinopteri > Osmeriformes > Osmeridae > Hypomesus > Hypomesus transpacificus. Next base: position 498,663 of record NC_061060.1, read on the forward strand.
AGGTGTTGAGAAGAGGAGCGGAGAGGAGGAGTGGTGTTGAGAAGAGGAGGGGAGAGGAGGAGAGGTGTTGAGAAGAGGAGCGGAGAGGAGGAGTGGTGTTGAGAAGAGGAGGGGAGAGGAGGAGAGGTGTTGAGAAGAGGAGCGGAGAGGAGGAGTGGTGTTGCGAAGAGGAGGGGTGGAGGAAGGGAGAAGAGGATGTGTGGCTCTGAGACGCTCACGTCTGAAGGATATTCTGAAGGAATGTGGAATGTATCTATTTTCCTTGTCCTCATAAGGTTTGTGAGGTATGTTTTTGTTGTGCTTCATCACTTTTAGGATCATTTTAATTAGCCGGAACTTCCGGGTGGGAGAATGTGACCTGACTACAAGATAAGAAACTTTATAGCACTTTCAGTTATATTATTTACTGCCTGGTAAAAAGAATAAACAACCTTCATTATTTCCGTCTCCCACATCAAAAACACAGACTTCCTTTAATCTGTGCTGCGACCCTGGCGTCCTTGAAGCACGGAGGACAATTTGGTTTTCAAATCATCCTCACATCTGCATAGACGGATCACAATTAGCAACAATGAACGTTCCCAAATGCCAGTGGACTGTGTCAGCCTGGGCGTTGCAGACAGCTATGTAGTTAACTGATACGTTTAAACATTCAGTATTCAAGAGCAAAGTGCACATCATTACAAACAGCGCATAAAATAATTACTCTTCCAAATCAGCACAAATAAACCTGTGCTTAGAAAAAGCCTCTGTTATTGCCTCCCAAAGTCAACCAACCACAGTGGGGGCTACGCCAGCCTCTGATAAATGCACGTAAAAAACTACATTTAGCACGGAAATATATTGTTTGTTTATAGAGATGTTCAAGCCCGTCTGTTGCGAGCCGGTGTGTCCATTTGTCTCAATTAGGCCGGTGTGGGGAATTAAGCACTGCATCTGTTGCAGGTCATGTTAGAATCCGTCATCCTTCCCCCAAGATGTCAAAAGCTTTATTACTGTTTGCCTTCCTGGGAAGCGTGTCACATGTACGAGACTCCTGGGATCTGGAGTCAGATGTGATGCAGAGGGCATCCTGGAATCTGGAGTCAGATGTGATGCAGAGGGCATCCTGGGACCTGGAGTCAGATGTGATGCAGAGGGCATCCTGGGACCTGGAGTCAGATGTGATGCAGAGGGCATCCTGGGATCTGGAGTCAGATGTGATGCAGAGGGCATCCTGGGATCTGGAGTCAGATGTGATGCAGAGGGCATCCTGGGATCTGGAGTCAGATGTGATGCAGAGGGCATCCTGGGATCTGGAGTCAGATGTGATGCAGAGGGCATCCTGGGATCTGGAGTCAGATGTGATGCAGAGGGCATCCTGGGATCTGGAGTCAGATGTGATGCAGAGGGCATCCTGGGATCTGGAGTCAGATGTGATGAAGAGGGCATCCTGGGATCTGGAGTCAGATGTGATGCAGAGGGCATCCTGGGATCTGGAGTCAGATGTGATGCTGTGGCTGCAGGAGGAAAGGCCTTCCTAACCCTTCCTCTGGCTCCCCCTCTGGCTCCCCCTCGGAAATGCGTTCAAGGACCAGGGCTTTAATAAGTCAATAGCCTCTGTTAGCGCACATACTCATGCACACTCTCGGACACACACACACACAAATGAAAAAATGCACATCAGCAAAATGCGCAGATGCATGCTGTCAAAATATAAATCAACAATCACTGCACTACATAAACACAAGTGCCAGCCCAGCAGAAAAGAAGAGTGGGGCACGTGATCATGAGGATGCCGGCGCCACGGCAACAACTCAGCCTACAGCTCTACCTGCTCACCAACACAGCAAGGAGCGCTGCACAGCTGAAACCATCTACCTGCCCACCAACACAGCAAGGAGCGCTGAGCAGCTGAAACCACCTACCTGCCCACCAACACAGCAAGGAGCGCTGAGCAGCTGAAACCACCTACCTGCCCACCAACACAGCAAGGAGCGCTGCACAGCTGAAACCATCTACCTGCCCACCAACACAGCAAGGAGCGCTGCACAGCTGAAACCATCTACCTGCTCACCAACACAGCAAGGAGCGCTGCACAGCTGAGTCCAATACAGAAGAAGTGACAGGAGCAGGAGCTGAGAAACAAACGTTCCTCTTTGGGACTAAGGAAGACGACTTTAGAATGAACAATCGTAGAAAGAAGAAAAAAAAAATCAATACCTACTTCCTATATCTTTCATCAGGGGTCTGTCTTACAAGGAAAATGAGAACTAGACATAGTGTATCTCAGAAACAAGGATATGTGTTTCCTAAGAGCTTAGTGTCGCTCACGCCAAAACTGCCACAATTACATGAAACTGACATGCTGTTGTCTGGATTCCCTCTGCCCGACATTAGCCCCTATGGTCCCCTGCTTCAAACACAACTTCCAAATGCTTCCAAATTCTGTTTTATTTACAGCTTCAAACTCCCCTGTGGGGAGGAGAGGGGCGCACTGCTGAGAGAAGGGGAAGGAAAGGAAATCCATTGACTTGAATTCCGGAGGGCTGTTATTTTTAGCCAAAGCAGCAATAATTACCCGAGCAACGTCTAACGAAATTGTTCAGGCTCGGCTAGGCAATTAGGGCAGGCGGAGTGGCTAATGGAGAGAGAATTACACAGACCTTTCCCCCATTAGCCTCCATTTACACCAGGAAATTTACTGGGAGTACAGGCGAGCCATGACTTCCAAACGAGATTACTCCTCTCTCTCTCTGAGTGTATCTCTACCCTACCCTCTCATACCTCTCTCTCTACCCTACTGTCTTATCACCTTCCTCCCTTCCTCCCTCTCTCCCTTCCTCTCTCCCTTCCTTCTTCCCTCCCTTCCTCCCTTCCTTCCTCCCTTCCTCCCTCCCTCCCTCTCTCCCTTCCTCTCTCAACCTGTCCTGGACACACACAGTCGCTGTTTCACAAACCCTAACCCTCACACAGCTGGAACTACAGAAAGACAGCCTACTGCTAGTTCAAATCAGCAGAGGTAAACAATGATTTATTGGATTGTTTAAAACATGTCATGCTCCAGAGTCATTCATTTAAACAATAAATTCATTTGTGGGTTTATTGTTAATGCCATACACATTATTATACAAACATAAATCCTTTTAAAAGAACATAACTTTCTATGTTTATAAAGGAAAGCTGAGGATTTGCCTATCTTGAAATCAAGAGGCAAAAGTCTCAATCTTTTTTATACACAGGACTATATTGTTTTTTACATTTCCGTTCCAACATTAATTCCAGCGTCTTGTGAATTTCCAATGTATCCAGCCATTAAAACCTGTCAAATCAAATCTGACACTCGGAGGGAGAGTGAAGCCACCAAGATATTCAAATCATCTTTAAACTCTTTAAGCCCTGTCCAGTCTAGACACGCTTCGCCAGATGACAATTAGCTTGACTCTCCCTGATGATCCCATCAGTCATAACTAACCCTTAACCCTGGTCCTCTGTGCTCCGGGAACAGAAACGACCACACACAGACGCCAGAAACACACACAGACGCCAGAAACACACACGGATCAAGTTCGCTTCCGTGGATGTATGTCTGTTGCAGGATCTGCTGAACCTGCCTTCATTTTGGAAGAGGATTGTCTGTGTTGTGTTTGGTGACCCTGTCAGTCAAGTCAGTTTCTTCTCCAGCTGTCGTAAGGAGAGGCCGTCCTTCTCGTAAGAACGTCTCCCAGGAGAACGTGTTTTGTCTCTTTATTTTTGTCTTTATTAAACGGATCCTAGTGAGTCTTCACCAAGGCAGTGGGGAGCTGGCCTCTCACCTGACGAGGTACAAGCAATTAAGGAGACAACGAACTAGTCTGTCAAAAGAAACACAAAAGCTCAAGACACCTAACCCACTTAGAGCCTAAAACTTATTTTTAATAAAGAAAGTTCTGTAAACTGTCAAATTTATAATAGCCCTGGCTACATTGGGTAATTGCAATTACAGAAGGTAAAGTGGGCTATTACCAACCCTCCCTCTACCCTCCTGACAAATTTGAACCTGCTTTCTCCACTACCATCCTGAAGCACATTAACTTCACCTACAAAGACCCATTCTGCAGGAAGCCCTTTCTCATGATCACCTACCCTTCCTCTCACACACCCTCAAGACTGAATGGTACATTTACATTTTTACTGAATTAGTATGTTTTGTTTGTAATGCACCTTTTTAAAATCAAACCCGAAACCTCTCCTTCAGCTATTTACACATACATACATACATGCATACATACACAGTATATACACATATATTTTATTCACGGGTATACGTACGGTAGGTAATGAAATATAAACAATATTAACTTAGCGGTAAGTGGAATCTCTTACACATCTTCCCCCTCATCATGTGTGGTTATTATTCACCCAGATCTATAAACACTTATTATTCACCCAGATCTATAAACACTGCATATCTAGAGAGGGCACCATTTCTGGGGAAACTGCGAGGTGTGTTTGTGAGGTGTGTTTGTGAGGTGTGCTTGCGTGGGCTGTAGCTGGGTCCATATATTTGCTTACATTTTACCAAAAAAAATTCTGTATGTTTCAAATAAATACTGCATACTTAGTATCCATGAAGATAGCATTGCTTAAATAGCATACATTTGTTGCTGCTCATTTACACTTTACTAGGAAAGTGAGGAGTATAAATGAGTCATAGGCTACTGCATTTCATTAATAAAGAACTTCCTTTGAAACAAGCTGATTCTAAGAATGTTGTCACTGGCAGTAGCTAAGCTGGAATTGTGATTTAAACAGTACCATCTGCAAATGGAAAATATGCCCCCAAAAACGTAAATAAGTTTTAAATGTATTTCTGGAAAAAAACTGGCTGATCTTATGGGTCTTCCCTTTGGCACTTGTTTAGCTTTTCACAATGTATGCTTCATGTTTTAGCTACTTGCAATGTTTGGGACTATCTCGTTTTTATGATCAGTGACCTATGCTCTTTTGTAAGCTCCCTCTTGGAAGTCGCTTTGGATAAAAGCGTCTGCTAAATGAATAAATGTAAATTTAAATGATAAAACAAGTTTACTAGAAGTGAACATTGTGTCAATTAGGTGTGTTTGACATTGGCTGCGGCTGCATGAAACGACCGGCGAGAGTTACTAATAAGTTAATTATTTCTAAACTGAGCAACGGAACCTTCCATCCGATACAAGCAACGCTTTTTGGGACCAAGACTTTGGGACCTATATTGTCTATGTAGTGCGAAAAATGACGGCGTTTTAAGGGTGGGAAAATAAATAATAAATAAATATGAGAGAGACTATAGGTTGTGCTTAGGGTTGGGATGGGTTAGTGTCCCATAGCATTCATTTTGAAAACGAGGGAAATTAAAGCACCAAACCCATCAGTCTTGTCGGTCTTAGAGGATGAACACAGAGATAATTCTGGGATGCCAGGCTGAAATCAATGTGCCATTCCTGTTGGATGTCTTATTAGAACAGAGGCTGTGCGGATAAAGTTCGACTCGTAATCAATACTGATCAAGCCTACCTAGCTTGCTATTCTGGGCCTGAAGAGTAATCAGGCTCTTGCTTCCACATCACACTGTTAACATCCGGCCTTATCTAAAGGACTGGCTTGTGTTTGCCTAGCAGGTTTACAATTTGTGTGTATGATTTTAGTTCTGCCTTAAAGGGCATCTGGAGATAAGCTGAAGGAGTCCTGCTGTAGCGTTCAGTTCATCTAGCCAGATGTGTTTGGATGAATAAGGTCGGCCAACCGGGATCTCCAAACAGAACAAATTAGAACTCATTGTAGAGGATCAGTCCAGAGTGAGGTGATTTGAATGCTCAACCTAATCATTTAAATGAGGTTTGGCGTTTGTAGTATGTTTGAGCCATAAACGACTTCCTGTTTTGATTAGCTAATTCAAATGTGCATTCAAATGACGTGAAAGACAATAAATTAAGATGTTTTTTTATTTGCGTTTCTGCCCCTAGGGGTAAATTTAAGGGATCAGTGAATCAGATCATTAAAATAAAATCCCCTTCTATCCCTCTTCTTTTTTTCCCCAAGCGTGAAGGAAGGAGTTAATTGCTTTGCTGTTGCACGGCAGATATGATGGAAACACTTCTTCTGGACCGAAGTATTGGTGGTCTCCACTTATTAACTTTGATGAGCAAATTACTTGAGGCAATGAGTGTCAATGAGCCCTTAAGTAAGACTTAAGTAGTATCCAAAAATGGTGTCCATATCGTCATTTTTTGACAAGTCTTAAATGTCTTTGTTAGAGGCAGTACTTGGAGTGTACATACTGACCCTTATGGTAGGAACACAACAGACACAAATACAAAGCCACCATGCTTTCAACATGTGCAGCTGTCATGAAGACACTTCAGTCCCACGCATTTTATCCTACAGTCAGTTCTCTAAACAAAAAAAAGTTTCAAAAATAATGTTTGCGTCATTGATGTGTACTTGATGAGGACTCTACTATACTCTAATTGTGCTCTATTGTACTCTGCTCTGCTTTAATCTGTTTAAGTCTTCTCTGTTCTCCTCTCCTCCTCTCTCCTCAAATTTCACTTTGTGTGTAAGGAGAGTTTGGAAAAGTGTAAAATAATTTTCAAAAAAAGGTTGCTAAAGTTTCACAAATATTTTTGAAAGAAAGTTATGAAAAAAAGTTTTGAAAGGTTGAAAAAATTATTTCAACCTGCCTGTTTGTCCAGTCTGTTAGATCTGATCTGATACCAGCCTCTTTGATGTGATCTGAAACCAGCCTCTTTGATCTGATCTAAGACCAGCCTGTTACACCAGCCTGTTAGAGCTGATCTAAGAGCAGCCCGTTCAGATCTGACCTGAGACCAACCTGTTAGACCAACCTGTTAGACCAGCCTTTTAGATTTGACCTGAGACCTGCCTTTCAGATCTAGCCTGAGACCAGTTTTGAAAGGTTGAAAAAATATTTTCAGAAAAAGGTTTAGAAAGGTTGAAAAAATCTGACTTGAAACCGGCCTGTTAGACGAGCCTTAGATCTGACCTGAGACCAGCCCATTCCGATCTGACCTGAGACCAGCCTGTTAGATCTGACTTGAGACCAGGCTTTCAGATCTTACTTGAGACAAGCCTGTTACATCTTACCTGATACCAGTTCTGAAAGGTAGAAAATGTATTTTTGAAAGAAAGTTTTGAAAGGTTTCCAAAATATTTTCCCGAAAAAGTTTTGAAAGGTTTCCAAAATATTTTCCCCAAAACGTTTTGACAGGTTTCCAAAATATTTTCCCCAAAAAGTTTGGAAAGGTCGAAAAAATCTGACTTGTAAAAACCTTTTACATCTGACCTGAGACCAGCTCTGAAAGGTTGAACACATTTTTTCCAGAAAAAAAGGTTCCAAAGGTTCTAATACATTTAACAAGAAAGTTTTGAAAGGTTGAAAAAATATTTTCTGATTTTTTTTTGAAAGGTTGAACAAATCGGACTTTAGACCAGGCTTTTGGATCTGACCTGAGACCAGCCTGTTAGATCTAACCTGAGACCAGTTCTAAAAGGTTTAAAACATATTTTCGATTAGCCTGTTAGATCTGACCTGAGACCAGTCTTTTTGATTTGCCTGTTAGATCTGCAGTAGGCAGAGGCTACAAACAGCGTCACTACTGCATCCTCTCCACTGCAGCCTCTCAATACTGCAGCCTCTCAAAACTGCAGCCTAAAAAAAAAATCGTGAAAAATAGCTTTTAAAAACATTAAACTTTTTTGTTTATTTTTTTTTAGTTTCGAAAGGTTGAAAAAATAATTTCGACCAGCCTGTTCTACTTGAGTGAAGGATGTGTGTACTTTTGCCATGTCTGCCCAGGGCCCATCGCTGCCCACGCAGGTGACAGGGCCTCCGTAGCCTGTACGCCACCAACCGACAGATCTGGCGCCCCTCCACAGGGCTGGACACACCCAGACATGCAGGACGGAAGTGTGACTGCTGGATAACGAGGCATGTTGAATCTTACATGCATTCTCTTTGAAGTATAAGGGATAAGAAGGAAGCTGGAGGGTTTTGATTTGTTCATTGTAGGCTGAGAGGCAGAGAAACAGAGAGGCAGAGAAACAGAGAATCAGAGATGCAGAGAAACATAGAGACATATAATCCGAGAGACAGAGAGCGGGCTGGGTAGGACCCAAATGCTGAGGGTGTGCAGGGTAGGGGTGGGGTGGGTGGGTGGAGTCAGGATTCAGAGTAAGAGAGGGTGAGACGTGTATGTGTAGCGTGTCAGAGAGAGGCAGCCTGTCTTGATCAGGTCTCTGGGAGACACCAGGAGAAAGACAATAAAGGCCCTGAGAGCAGATTGAAGCCCAATTTGCCACGGTGCACTGAACTCGTTTCTTTCTCTTTCTGTCTCCCAGTCCTCCTTGCCCTCTCCCTCACTCCCCACCTGAAATCATCCTGGCTTGCATTCTAATTATAGAGTTGTTAGCCTGAAGTATTTCTTGCCTTAGAGTTACATCATCATCTACCTGTGTGACCCTCTCCAGTTTTTCTGTCTCTATTTTTCAACGCCATGTAGATTAGTCTCATCACTCTCCCCTAGCATCCATCTCTTTCTTAACAAAAGACACGTTGGGATTTGACAGATGGCCCTTCATATTGGGTCTGAAGCAGAACGTAACGTATTCAGAGCAGGCCTCACGCAACACAATCACAAACGCACCTAAATCTGGGGAGTCGAAATATGAAACATTTATTCCATTAAGTCTACATCTCAGAAAAAAAATTATCCAGATTTGTTCTGCTTGCCGTAAGAAACACCCACCACACATCATTCAGAAACTGATGCTTCAGCCTACTGTAGTGCATTGCTGACCCCAGTAGTGAATGTCTAGTTATAGATATATGTACATTTGTATTGTACGTTTACATTTTAATATTAAAGCATCATTGGGTGTGAGAATGGTGCTGTTCAATTACAAATTATTCACAATATTATTGTAGTTTGAAATATGTTTGTTCAAGCACAGCCAGATCAATATTGTTAATGCAACACACAAGGCCATCCATACTTTTATCGTTGCTTGTATCTCAAACTATTTACAGCGTTCAAACTAGCAGATAACACACCTCAGCAACATTTACACTTCTACTCCAAAAGACACCTTACCTTTATTGACACCTCCGGCGAGTCTATCAGGACTGCCACATGAGCAGCCAGCCAAGAGAGGTCACTGTTATGACCGCTTTCAAGCCCTATCTGTAGCCAGGCGGATCTCTTTCTCAATTATTCAGAATGAGCTTAGATGTGTGCACCTGCCAGCACACGAAGGAATAAGGATTCTCTCACACACATGTAACATGCTTCACACACACATGCAACATGCTTCACGGCCACTAATTGACATGCCTTATAGCCTGAGAAAGGGAACACAAAATCACTATTCCCAAAAGTATTGTTTTATTAATATTTAAACTTTTGTTTACAGTAAGATACATAATGATCGCTTTGGAACTGAATTTGCTGAATTTTTCTGTGAAGCAGTTGTAAGGTGTTTGACGGTAAATGTGTCTGAATAAGAAATTGTAGTGAGTGATATAAATGCCCCCCGGAAAGACTGTATTTTAAATCCTCAGTTGTTGTTGAGGTAAACCGCTGAGATGTTAACTTCCTCACAGCACAGTTTTTTCTTTGAAATTGTGTGATCAAAGGTAAAAGCTCACCATCTCAAAGACTGAATTAATGGTAAGAAAATCGATTTGTTTGTTTACGTTCTTATCTCAAATAAGTCATACGCATGCTCAAATGACCATAATCCAGTGTCCCTGTCATCATGACTAACAATAAACAATAACAAATATGGTGTAGCAGCTTTCTTGGAATCAATTCATGTAGCTGAAATCAAAATAGCACACGTCTGTTGTGTTGTGAGCTCGATGTCACTTCAGTTCCAGTGATTGTTGATGATGTTTGAGCTTCTGCGAAAATGCTTTGAGCAACGTAACAGTCGACAAATTCTTATCAGCTTTTTAATGGCAAATGTCCTGGTAATGAGCTTGTTTCTGCGTTTGGTAGTGTTACACTTCCACAGTCACTCGTGTGTTGTCTTGCGGCCCATCCTGAACATATACTGTGTCTGACGTTATATGTCTTGCCATACATGGATGTATGTACACACACACAGTACTGTGAAAAAGTGTCTTCGCACCATCATCTTTTTTTCTTTTTAAAAATAGCAAAAATGCTTTCATAAATAATGAAATGAATTCTAAACAAAATTTGTAGCAAAATTCCACTTTTAAACTGCCGCACAAACACAGAAGACAAATAAATTAATATCTAAGACAATCGAAAAAAACCTTGGGTGCCCAAGACTTCTGCACAGTACTATATACCATTAAACCTTCAGTTCCACCTTGCTAGAGTCTGATTACTTCACTCTTCATCCTCCCATAGGTTGGACCACCAATCGGCTCGACCAACAAAGTGTCTGACTGTTCGTCTGGACACCTAGGTTAGAGTGGTAGTTTCAATTCACTTTAACTAATCTCAACCCTGACCCTCAGATGGCGGGAATTATAGGAGAACATGTACAGCACTTCTTCCAAGACCTGCTCATATTTATTCATTTAACAAATCACTTTATTTAAGCCTTCTCTCTCAGGAGGCTAGAGATCCATCAGTGTCTCTCACGCTCTTGTCCGTACACACACACACACACACACACCCATATACATGCTTTATATTCACACACAGCACACACACCTATGTAACAACATGTTCAGCATCTGAAAATCCCCGCAGTCTCTGGGATTGTATTCAAATTAAGCACAATGATGGAAGGAGAAATAGAGCCTTGCAGCATGATTTAAATTGACAGAAGCCGATTGATTTCCCATCTCTTTGATTAATTTATCTCCCTCTTGTTGTGCACAGAAAAATTGCTGAATGGCATTCACTCGGATTAAAACCGCAAACCGTACTTTTTATAATTTGACAGATAATTGGCATGACACAGATGATGCACATTCATCTGTGACTGGGCTGTGACTGGGCTGTGACTGGGCTGTGACTGGGCTGTGACTGGGCTGTGACTGGGCTGTGACTGGGCTGTGACTGGGCTGTGACTGTCCAGCCTTTGAATGGAAGCAGGTAGTTCTAATACATTAGAAAAATCTTACTGACATTTTGTCATGACCTTCAATGTTGGGGGCAATGTTTGCTCGTAGCTTTATATTTGACCTCACTGCACCTTGTGAAACAGCATCCACATATTGATTGGTACTATTGAAAGAATTATGAAGTACCATTACTCTACTGCTTAAAATTAAAGTACAGAATGCTGTTTACCCAGCATGCTTTTCTCTCCATGCCCTTCCTGCAACACACCTGAAATATTCATGTGTTGTGTTGCAAACCAGCTTCGATTTGGAAACATGATAGTACAGTAATTACCTGTATTTTGTAAACATCCACCAAGGTAGAAACCAGCTCTCCTCACCACGCCTTGTCATTTCTTATTCATCAGTTTGAATAAGAATGCCATAATACGCTCCAACTGAAGGCATCTTTTGGAAGTTTAATCATTCATGATAGGAAAATTGCTCCTTTATGTGCAATAAATATTGATTTACAGCTCATACATAACTGAATGTGTGGAGACTTTCTGGGTCCCCTCACCGCTCATTTTTAACGTCATTGTTATCCAGGATCCCGCTGTTTTTTTGCGTTAACTTGTCATCGTGCAGTGTCAGGGCCTACCTCATCTGGATTCATGTACCTCCTCTATCTCTGTCTGTGCTTTTCCACTCCAACGTCCCAAACCACCTTCCTGGAGGAGAGAGAGAAGTGAGATGGAAGGGATGGGAGGACGGTTTTTCCTGTTTTCACGCTGTTGTCATACTGTTTCATTTGAAGTGTTATAAAGACCTGCAGTCATCACAGCATTTCTAGGGATCACACATTACATTGCAAACACTTAAACATGTCAAATTAGTTTTAATGTTTTCTTGTGCTAGCAACATTCACAACACAGGGTCTTTGCCAGGGTAACAAGGGTAAACAATTGATTATCTACTAAGTCCCAAGTCTGCGCTCTGGTCCTGGGTGACTGGTGAGACAAAGGGAAGGCTGGGCTCCAAGTCATTTGTTACATCAGACCCCAGATCCTATGCACTTCCCACCCTCAGACATTGTCATTTTATTTGCTCTTTTTGGGGAGTTTGTTCTGCATGGGGTGGAAGGCAATGAGGCGCGGCGGACATGATGGATTCCCTCCACAGCTCAAATGGGGACAGTGAGGTAGATTCACATGGTCACAGAGAGGTGCAAACACAGGGCAGAACATGACTAATCACCACCACACACACAGGGCCATCTCCAACTGGGGCCTTTTGCAATAGCTACACAGTACAACGGAACAATATTTTTTGAAACATTGAGAACACTGAGTTATGTTTTCACTGACAAAAAGTAAGTGTTGTTATCAGTAAGGATCCCAGCACCAGACTCGTTGGAACAGTGTGTGTCTGTGCTCAGTGTGTGTGTGTGCTCTCCATCCTACAACATTAGTTTCCCTCAGGTTTCATCTCTAGAGACTGAACAAACTTTAAACAGTGGCAAAACAGAATTCTGAACATCAGAAGTTGGCGTTCAACCAACGTGCAACAAAGCACACAAAGACAAGCAGTCTGTCAGTGTAGTTCCCTCACAAACCAGCCATCTGTAAGATTCACCGCACCTTCCCAAGGTTACAGTCGGCCGAGGACTGAGGCAACACCAACCAAACCGCCGGTAAACAGGACAGGTAGCAGGATTTGAGACCCTAAACTGTGAGACATGGTTGACTTCACGAAGTTTCCAATAGTGTTCTCCCTCTCGTTCAAGCCAATCCCAAGAGAGCCCGCTGTTTCCCGCTAGGTAGACGCCCCAGCTGATTGGCCAACCAGAACTGTTAGACAGCGTTCACCTGTGCTCCAGCTGCCCAATTACCCAGAAGTCTGTGGGGTCCTTCGTTACCCAGAAGCCCCAGGGCTCTTGTGCCAATCTCTTAATGAGCAAGGCAGAGCTTTTCCCAGAGTACAACGCTGCAACAGCCATCGACAGCACAACTTTATGAAACCAAGTAGCTGTACCGTTGGACCAAAAAAATAAATTTTACCTTTTGTCTCAAATGATGAAACTGAACTTCTGGCTTCTTCAGCATTCTGTTCTGATTGAATGATTTTGCTATTTGCGACTTCCATGTTGCAATAGGATGAGTGGAAATGACAGAGAATAAACAGAAAAATAGCCATTATCCTGTCTGTTCCCTTCACACACTGTTCTCACCGTCACTCAAGGCTTGCATTATTTAGCATCATTGATGCAACAACATGTCACAGATTCTTTTCAGTTGGATGTACAGAATCTGTGACAGCTTGTCTCCACTGTGACCAGACAGTCAAACCACATGACTGTCTTGACTAATAATGACTGATCGATGTTGTAACTTTTGCAGTTTAGCTCGCTGTGAAATCTGAGGCCAGGGTGCAGCCACAACTCACCTGCGATGAGAACATGTTGACAACAGCTTGAATAGAGACAGTGTCTGCGATGATTCTGGTTCTATTTGGAGTGTTCCTGATATCATGCTATCTGAGTCAGGGTCTGATTCTGTTTCAGTAGTGATCGTGCTGTGTAGAACTAGTTCTGGTTATTCCATCACATCTCACTCAGTTTAGTTCTGGTTATTCCAGCACATCTCAGTCTTTTTATGTAGAGCTGCATCTCCTCCTTCAGTTGTCACTTGACAACATAGCCAGAACAAAACCAGTAAACAGCAGTTTAGCCAAACGACATAAAAACAATATAATACTTGTGTTGCTGCACCATTCACCACTTTAAAAGGCAGTTTATTTTTTAATGGAGGACAAACTAAAAATACAGTTACTGTAGGAGTTGGAATGAAGTGTGCATTACATGAAGCAGGATGAAGCTGAGAGGGAGAGAGGAAGAGAGTAGTGCAGGGGAAGAGAAGATGATGGGGGGCGTTCCCCAAGTGGAGCTTCACACTGCACACATTATCACTGCACTACAAAGGGCCAAACGCACTCACAGCATTTCTGTGCCACAAATCAGATTAACACAAGGTACCCTATTGTGAGGAAAATCACTTCATGGCTGTAAAGCAAGTGATTTCACATCCTTTATTTAAGATGACACAGTAATCAGCTGATCCATAATCATAGGCATTGTGCCTTTTATGTTCCCTGCAACCTCTGTTCACTCTGAGAACCACTGGAAAAAAACCACTTCCAAAGTAATCGCCTTAAAGAGCCTTCTCAAACACTGTGACTGTACTAGCAGGGTCGTCTGTTCCGATATTATATGATAGCAGAGCTGAAAAGTGGGACAGAGGGTTGCACTGGGGGAAGACGTAAGGTTTGAGAAAGGCTGAGACTGCGATAATAAATCAATTATCCAGAGCTGTGTGACTCCAGTCAGAGGCTAGGAGGCCTCTAGCTGCTTCAGGGAAGCACTTCCACAACACTGGATAGCAGATAACATACAGCTTGTTTGCTGCTTAAGTATTTCTCCCAAGATATCATTTTAGATAATTGTGTTGATGTAGAGAATGTACATCGTGATATCAAACCAAAACAACTCTTAAAATAAAGGGGTATTTGGTAAAATACATAAAACATTCCTTAAACCATTTGCAAAGGCAGGTTAATTGGAGATCCAATCATGTTGCTCAAGTTCAAACAAAGTTTAACAAGGTAGACATAAACGTAAAAGCACAAAAAAAAGAAAATCACCTATTATGTTACTTTATATCACCTCTAACTACACTATGATAATACCCCAGCTGTTTCCTCTTCATCCTCCACTTCTTCTGAGATGAGTGAAGCTGGAATGTGTGGGTAGATGGCAGATGGATACATTAGGACAGACCCTGATGTGTTCACTACGGAGCAGCTGAGAGGGAGATAATGGAGAATCTGTGTTCTCACCAAGGGGCTCTCTTTGCTTGAGTTAATTTCCTTTTAATAGCAACTGAGATCAGTCAGCGATGTTGGGGCACTGGCCTTCACACTGTCTAATATACCTGACCAGGTGAAGTTCACTCAAACAGCATATACACGAGGAAAGACTGGAGTCTTTAACCTGTGGCTGTGAATTATATTTCAGCTATACATGAAATATTATATATGTCGTTTTTTAATATATTTTTCGATCCCAAGAATTTGCTAAACTCACATTGGAAGGTAGAAAGTGGATGAAATGATCAGAATCCGAATGGGCTGTATTCACCTTGTAAGTTCACACAAACAAGGAATTTTCTGTGGCAGGATGGTGCATACAATAAACATATACGAATACAAATCTTATACATAAATGTAGACAAAAGTTAGAAAACGTAAAAACTGTCCAAATCATTACTACACAATGGAAAATATAAAGCATAAAATAAGATCTAAAATAAGATGGTGATCGGGGTGGTGAATACTGGAGACTGTGTTCAGTGTAGATCACCTAGAACACACACACACCTCTCATCATCTGAGGAGACCTGGAAGCTAAAGTTATTAGCAGCAGATGCGCTAGGGAAATACCAGGAAAAATATGAAAAGAGCAACAAAGACCAAAAACAAACCTAATCATTATTCTCGCAACACTCTCATTGCCCAAC
This sequence comes from Hypomesus transpacificus, assembly GCF_021917145.1. Taxonomy (NCBI): domain Eukaryota; kingdom Metazoa; phylum Chordata; class Actinopteri; order Osmeriformes; family Osmeridae; genus Hypomesus; species Hypomesus transpacificus. Next base: position 514,278 of record NC_061060.1, read on the forward strand.
ATGCCCAGTGTTCTTTCTGCTAGTCTGCTGCAGCTAGTTTGCTGGAACTTCTCCCAGGTCAGATCATAACAAGTGACGTTTAACTGGGGATGATGTATTGTCAACTTCCTGCTTGATTACAACCAGTAGTCGTTGCTTTAGATGCTTCAATTAACTGTGTTCTTCTCAGGGGGCACCAAAGGATGCATCCCTCCTATAGGTTAATAATGTTATTATCCACAAGTTGATGAGGTTGTTTGATATAAATATGAGAGTAATAAAATACATGGCCAAAGGCTGTATTGAAATGAGTCCCTCAAGTTAGCGTGATCCCAGCAGCGTGTTCACATCCACAGTCATCACAGTTGTTGTTCAGCCTGATATCGACAGGAAGGGAGGCAGGAAGGGGCCTTTAGAATGGGCTTAGACACAGGTGGCTTCCTGAGGGCTGCCTCTTCATTACAGAAGGTTATTTCTATGCAAATGAAAGACGAGGAATTAAAGACAAACTGACACAGGGACAACACGTGAGCGTTGCTATGGGGACTGGAATCTCATGAACCAGAGTCCAGTGGGGCCTTTGGCCCCCAAAGGATTCACGAGAGGGTGAAAAAACAACAACTAAATACAGTTTGGCCATGAATTAGTTACAAGAACATCTTTCAAAGCCTAACTTTTCTGGTAGTTTAAAAGGAACCGGGTGAGTTGTGCCTTCCCATAAACGTCTTACAGATCTTAACGCGACGACTCATAATTAGTCCCTTTTAAAGCAGCAGCTCAGAATCCAGCCATGGCCCAGCTGTGAACCTGTGCCAGAGCAACACACCATGCTGGCTCCACCAGCCTGCTAGGGTTACAGCTGCCAAAACTCCGTCTGAAGATGAGGAGGAAAACATGATTGCTGCCTAAAAATGTCTAATCTCATAAGAAGTCTGGATTCTGACTAGGGAGCATTGAGTCGAAGAAAACGACTTTTAAAAGCTTTTTACATCTTAATGCTTTTCACATCCCTTTATCACGGCGAGCATGTGCCACTTGGTGCAATAACAACGCACACAACCCTCTCGTCAGAACGCCCGGTGGAATTATGGGGGAAAATAATCAAGGGGCGGGGTCTTGAGCTGCACATTCTGCCCCCATTTCAGACAAATAAAACAACACTAAATAATTTACTCTCATAAATCTCCACTGGAATAATCTGCTTTTGTTTTAGCATGCTTCTCCTACCGTAGTTAATATTAAACAACCAGTCACTGAAACATCTAAATGGGTGCTTTGTGCAGGATGAGGCTGTCTCTAGGGACTGTGATGGATGTCAGCAAATACACAACCCTGCTAGTTCACTCACCACTCACGCACACGCACAAATACACAACCCTGCTAGTTCACTCACCACTCACGCACACGCACACACACACAGTGTACACAAATACACAACATGCTGTGCTGTGGTATGCTTCAAGCTCTTGTACAGCAGTTGAATAGAAGTGAGGTAACTTATAAAGGCTTTGCTGGTGCACACACAAGTAACCAGCCAGGTCCACCATGTAGAGAGTCCTGACCTTGGCCATCACAGTTAGCTACAAATAAGGTTTGAAGACATTATTTTGATTATTCAAAGCAAGTATGAAGAATACAAATTAAGTACATTGCTGTAAATAACTAAGTCTTTACATTGCAGTAAATACCTAAGTCTTTGTGAAAAATATTGTCTGTGTTAGTGGAAGATAAGCACAGACGACAGATCCTGTCTTTGTTGAGTAATTGGCAGAATCTCCCCAAAACAGAATAGTACTGAGTGAGGACTAAGTCCCTGGGGGGATGAATGTTTGATGGATGACACATGGGGATTGGGGTGTCCTGTTTCACAGTGGCCTGGTGACAGACTATCAGACCACAGATAACACCACTGTTTTGTTTTTAACTCTGCTTTAAAACTTTTTGCTTTTGGATATGTGAGATGGTTTTAGGTATCTCATAGCACTAAACAGAAATGAACATACTTAACAGTTAATGCTCAATGGTTATTGTCTTTTTTGAGAGACACTTTCTCAAACTCCAAGAATGAGAGAATGTATGCAGTTTTTTTAGTTTAGGCATCGACTCAGCTAGCATACTAATTCTGAAGAAGACCTTCCAAATGAGTCCAATCGGTTTACTGCGTTCTTCCTGGGGGGTATTCCAGGTAGCGGGTTTAGTGAAAACTTTCAGTTGTTTAACCCTGAAAAGAGGCTTACTCCAAGGTTTCCGTTCCAGAAAGAGAGGTAACAAAACCTTTTGGTAAGTTTCCATTGTAACTTACTCCGTGAAACTAACCTGCTCGCTAGCAGGTTTTCCATGCCAAACTCTGCGTTTCTACCTATCTCCTCCCACTTTCTGAGCTTGGAAGCGTTGGCAGACATTGGGATATCCTTTCCTGGTTCAACCGAGCGATGTCGAACAAAATGTAATTTTCTTAGTTATACGCTGGAAAACGATTTTAAGACTGCGATTTGATGTGCTTTAATTCCCTGATCAATACCTAAGTTAACGTTACCATTTCCCGTCACAATATGAAATTTATTTTAGCAACATTCTAAGCCCTTGGGCCTTCATCGCCAATGTTACACTCAGAACTGACCAAATGCTTTTTGGCACTGAAATAAAGACAAACAATTGAAATTGTATTTGATATTTGGTCTTCTTCATTGCCTACAAATAGAAATCTAATGAGCATTTTTATTGGCTATTGTTCCAACTTCCTACAATTTACATGATTCACCCTTGCTTATCAACATGACTAGCAATGCTACAATAAGTTACACAAGATGTGTGAGAGCCATCAAGTTGAGACTCCATCCAGTGACTCCTTATTTTGCCAAATGAGAGGTGGGGGCAGTTTGATAGCCTTACAAGATCAACCTTTATTATTCTGCCCTAAGTACACCAACTCTTGGTCAAAATAGAAATTCAGAAAATTCAACTTTAATTAATATTCATATAGGTTATTGTTCCTACTACATCACCGGATGCCTGTGACCTTGCATCCTCCTGTAACTTGTCTTCCAGTAAATCTTTTAAGATTAAACTTTATTCTTCTACCCTAAATAGGCCTACACCATCTTTTGGTCAGTTTTTGACACTTTCTTCATGAGATGCAGTTTGTACAGCTCATTTACTTGTAACTGGGAATACTTGAGATTGCATTAAATTTCACAGTTCTGATATTAACGGACAGTGGGGTTAAATGTTCAATGTATGGACTGGCAATTGCCTTCAAATGTATGCACTGACTCGGCAGCAATTGTCTCCCACGCCACTTGTATAGGCGACGCTGCTACAGCCGTGTTGCTTTTTTCCGGAATATGTGCTCGACCATAAACACAAAATAAAACTTGTATCTGAAGTTTGGTGAAGTAGGACAACGTTTTTTGTTGCCGGGTGCCATGGTGGATCCTAGTATCGGAGCTCCATTGATGTTGGCTTTTAATAGTTCTCATGCCCGCGCTTTTAACTCAGAGTTGACGTACTTTGAGTTGAGTTAACAAATTCATATCAGCTTTTCTGGAACCAAATTTTCGGTGTTTCCCCTTTTAGAGTAACTCAGCTCGGAGTTCAGGGTTAATCTCAGAGTTTGTTAAACCCTGTACCTGGAATACCCCCCTGGTCTAATTTCTGAACATCATGAAGTACTCTGAAGTGATCTGAATTAGTTTCTCACACTGACTAACAAATCCCATTTATAAAGTTAAAGCAAAGAGGATGTTTGTGGTCAAACTCATGCTTCTCATTTGATGATGTGGGCAGTTTGTGGAAATGAAGCAGTTAGTTGAAGGAAGGGTGCACACCATCCATTCAGCATTTACACGCCTCTCTCCTCTCACTTCTACTTGATTATGTAGCACTCACACTTCAACACACAGACCCAATTTACTCTCTTTCAGAAGCAATCTACAGGGTATTTGTTTAGTTTTCTGGGAGAGACCTGTCTAGTCTCAACAGCTCTAGTGTAGGGATTCCACATTTACAGTAACCTTCAAATTAACCAGCTTCATGCAAAACTGTGAAAGGTTGTTCTTCTGAACGTCAGGGGCGATGGGTTCTTTGAAGTGGAGGTGAGGAGCCTCTTAAAAAATGAAATCTTTATGCCGAAGATGAGCGGGATGATGAGCAGCGGTGACCGCATGCTCTGGCCTGCAGCTCGGAGCCAGACATCAATAAACAATGAGGATTTGATCTGCAGAAGGGCTGGATGACTTCTTCATTAACCGTCTGTCTGTAAATTCTGTCTCCGCGGCACTGTCAGCTTCCCTTCTCATCGGAAATGAGTCCCTTTTCATCTCTGGGTGTTTCAGTCTTTAAGACCAGCCAGTAATCTGTCTATCGCCATCTTTCATGCTCTAAACCCACACATCCTGTCATCGAGGAATCTCCTCCAGTACTTCCCCGGTCTGTTCCACTCCCCCTCCTTTCCCTCTCACCTGATAAAAATCACAGTGAGGAAGAGTCAACGTCAACATGCTCCACAAATAATGTGAGATGTAGACATCTGCTTTCGCTGTTGACCTCTAGGTTACCAATGAAGGAAAAGTTTCCCTCATGATTTGAAATGTTCTGCCGTGCCTGTGGGCTGTATGATATTTCTGGGAGGTGGGAAGTCAGTTGGTCCTCTCTTCTCCTCACTTTATATCGTTGAATATTAGTCTGAAAACTCCCTCCGTTCTCTGCAAGGGGACAGGTCAGACACAGCCACAGAGAGGGACCCACTCAGCGATGAAAAAGATGAACCCACAAACTTTGTATCAAAACGAAGGCTGGAGAGACAAGTTCTACTCCTAATAACTTCAGGCGACCACGGGTTCATTTGGGGTCAAACTTCTGAAAACCAAGGTGGAAAACTCATGTACAACCTCCTCGTTATGGTTATATACCATACTGTACGTCTTAACCATCATAATCTTAATGACCAGGTGCCCCACAACCATCTTTAATCGGATGTCGTTCAGCGTATGTGTGATAAGATAGACATCTGCTTCTTCTGGAGCAGCCAAGCTCCAGTGTAGCGTTGTGGAGGACAGCTCTCCCAGGATGCTGCATCAGGGAAACATCCTTTGCAGCCATATGCTGCTTTTAAAAGCCTTCTCTGTTCCTCTCTTTGCAGTGCAGTATGGTTGTAAAGAGGGCCAGGCATGTGCTGAAAGAGCTCATTAACAGGAGCACATCTAATATGGTCTGAGTTGGCTGCTGTTCCTACTCACATGTAGCTGTCCAATTACTCTCCACCTCCCCTCCCCCTACCCTCCACCTTCCCCTCTATCTCCCCCTCCCCTCCCCTCCACCCCCCTTCCCCTCCACCTCCCCTCCCTCTACCCTCCACCTCCCCTCCACCTCCCCCTCCACCTCCCCCTCCCCTCCACCTCCCCTCCACCTCCCCCTCCACCTCCACCTCCACCTCCCCTCCACCTCTTACTCCCCCTCCACCTCCACCTCCACCTCCCCTCCACCTCTTACTCCCCCTCCACCTCCACCTCCCCTCCACCTCTTACTCCCCTTCCACCATCCCAGAGCTGACCCTGCAGGACGTCGCTGCCCATGTGAAGGGCTGGAACGCCGTTTCTGCACCGTTGTTGTGCTGGTTAGTGTGCGTGTGTCTGTGGTGAGGGGGTTAGATTTGTGTAGCAAGGGGGTTAGTGTTGAGGAGTGTGGTGGTTAGTGTGTGTGTGTGTGTGTGATTGTGTGTATGTGTGGTGAGGGGGTTCAGTTTCCAGACAGGGCTGATCATCATAAGTGCTTGTAATAGCTCCAGACTTCTATAAAAGAAGGGAGGGATGTAAGGAATGGACAACAGTTAAGTGGACTGTGAGGAGGAGGAGGGAGGAGGGGGAGGGCCTGCAAAGCAATCAGACACATTCTGATGGTGATAGATCTTACAAGTTGCCGCTCACATAACTGTCATCACTTTATTATTATATGTTTTGTTTCCCTTTCTGCTTTGCTGATGTGTTGGTGTGGGTGTGTGGACTGATGAGAGATGGTGAGAAATCCTGGCCAGCATTGTGGACTAAAAGTCAAGCTAGAGTCTAAAAACAGGTATCCTTGGTTACATTTAGTCATTTAGCAGACGCTCTTATCCAGAGCGACTTACAGTAAGTACAGGGACATGGTTAGAGTGGAGGGACTGAAGGTTAGGTACAGTAGATATCAGCACACATGCTGACATACAAACGCAGTTTGTATATGGAAACGTCACAGTGCTTAGTGTATGGGGTGTCGCTCTGGGACAGGCGAGGATGAGGCTGGGAGGTGAAAATCACAGTATACTCACTACAAAAGACTAGACTACACCACTGCTCCTTACAATTGAAATATGAATTATAAAAAATAATTCCGATGGGTCAAACAGTCAAATTAATATCCCCCCCCCCCAAAAAAAATGCCCAAAAACATTTTGCCCAAAAAATGGTATAAAAAATTCTGAAGGGTCCAACTGCTTGCCTGAGACCGGACCTCTCTCCTCAGACCCCAGGCTGTGCAGCTCCACCTGGATGAGAGGTGCCTGAGGAGAGAGGTCTGCAGTTGGACCCCTCTCGAAGAAGTGAAATGGTTCGATTGCATTCAGGCTCGATTGCCTTACCTATCCTTGGTATCCTGAGTGTTGCAATTGTGTTGTTTAAGTCTTCAATGTATTTTAAAATTCTAAACATGATGTCACTGATTTGCTTCCATACTGGAGGTCTACCCTCCTGATTCACCCACTCACAGGCCCCAACCTCCCTCTCTCCTCCCTCAGCCTTTGCTGCCCAGCCATCAGAAATCTCCTTGCATCACACCTCAGAAATGCAGTACCAGAGTCAAACCTCCTTTGAGTATTAAACAAACAGAACCAGAGATTGGTGGCAGAGAAGGGAGACGGCAGGTGCAACAGGGGGCTGATGAGTCACAGCTGTTCAGGACAAAGCTGAGAGAAAAATGAGAAAGCTAAGACCAGCCTAAACAAGTGAGACATTGTAACATGATAGAAATATGAAACAGGAGGATTTGAGAAGGGACAGGCACTGCTTGGGATGGGCAGGAGAGAACTGCGAGGATCAGTTGGAGGTGCGGTGTTGTTTATTATTATCTGAACTTTCATTTGGTAGAAACAGAGTGTAGTAAATGATGGAACTAAGTTTATCTATAAGTGTAGCCATCAACCCTTCAGTATTGCTAAGTATTAAAGTCGACAGTATGGGGGAAAACCACATGTTGAACTATAACACGTTAAACATATTATGAAAAGCATGACCATTTACCACAAAATAAAATAAAGATCGGAAAATTGTGCCTAATATTTAATTCAAATGGGAGAAACCAGATCATTATGTTTTTCGAAAACAAGAAACGTGAAAGTGAGCTGGAAGTGCCAGTGTCCCAGTGTTCAGTGAATCACACTGTGTAGCAGTTAACCAATCACAGTGTAGCAGTTAACCAATCACAGTGTAGCAGTTAACCAATCACAGTGTAGCAGTTAACCAATCACAGTGTAGCAGTTAACCACATGCTGTTAACTCTCCCTGTGTGGCTCTGCCTGGGAGACAAGGTTGACTATCTCCTGGTAAACCTTCGGAAGCACACAGACAATGTATCTGCTCGTGTGCTTCAGAGAGTTAGGATATTTCTGTGAAGACGGCTAAATGTTTCTGTAAATACCGTACTGTTCCCAAGCCTTTCAAAGCATAAAAGTTGTACTTGTCCCTCCTCAATCTCTTCTATAAACCCCCAAATGACATTCCAAACATTCAGTGCAGAAGCTCTGAGCTCTAACAAAATGACAAAGCCATTCAGAGGACTTCTGAACTTTTGAGCAATACACAAAATCACTAAATCCAACTTCAAGAAGAACCTCATTAACCATTCTCCTCCAGAGAATAAGACCACAGTCCACCATGCATCAGTTACCAGATATCTGCTGATGACCAAGAACGTTTGGGTCTGAGCTTCTAGCTAGCACCCGTGTGAACACATGCCCATCAGTACAGCTTCTTCCCTCATGTCTTCAAGAGCCTATCTGTGCAGTGGGCCTTCGGCAAATCGCTAAAGAGACCCCACACTGTTTAATTCCACCCTGCGATCAATCTCCAATCAACACCTCGATAAAGGTAATCACCCAAAACTTCTGAAGGAGTAGAAAGCCAATTTTCACAGGCTATCAGTGCATGGGATTCCCTCATCGATCACCGTAGGAGCACTGTTTAGCAGCACGCTAGCTGCTCTGATTGTGTTTATTTATGTGGATCACATGTCCCACTGAAACATGACTGTAGTGCGACTCTGGAGGCTAGTCTTGGTGGATGTCCTCACTGGTCAGTACCCCGGGAGGAACCAGGAATGAAATGTAGGGTTGGTTCTAATTTACAACCATGCACAACATATGAAAACTGTGAGTGGTACACACAAGGCGACTGTTTAGTGGGTGCCAAGGGGGGGGGGGAGGTTTGATTGGAAGAAATCCTGGATTCTGTTATTGTCATGGACAGGTTCTACAGTCTGTACTGCTACAAGCATTTTTATTCCATGAATATGAATGTAATATGAATGTAATAATGGGTTGTGAAGTGGATGTGACAGTCACAACCTGTGATTGGTGTTTCTGCTACAGAAGGAACTGGAATGGTGGAAATGTTAAGGAAGAATTCGAGTGGCACTGTGTAGATCTGAATAGTCAAGGGATATGGTTTTAATACAATTTATTAGACTATACAATTACATATGATTTAAACAAAGTACTTTGTGATCCGTCTTGGCGAAGGGTGTGATAGCCACAAATCGTTCGCAAGAGTGATGATCAGCCAGCACACATGCACTGCCTTATATAAACTTAAGATCAAATGGCATTCTATATGGTCAATCAATCAATGTAGCAAACTCTGTGATTGGCTAACTCAACTAAGTGACAGATTGAAACAATACCAAGTGTCCAGTGTGTCCCAAAGTTCTTTGATGTCACAGCTCTCCCCAGAGCAGTAGATAATAAAGCCACAGGGGTTGACCAGTCAAATGGTCAACTGTCCTTTGTGTGACCATCTTCAAACAATACTTTTAATTAACACAAACAATGAAACAGGACACAGTCCTTCTAGCCAAAGTTCAGAGCAACTGTCTCATTGACCCCTTACAGTAACCAGAGGACAGAAGGCCATATAAAATGCTTCACCCATCCCCCAGGGCAAGCTGCCCACAGAGCCATCAGCACCTCACATTCCTTTGAACTCAACTTAATTACCTTCCCTTCCTGTCTCTTACCAATGAACATAGAAGATTATAGATTTCATACACATACATCTATGCATATGACCAACATTTCCATTACATTTCCATTCTTTTTTTTTTTTTAAACAACACCATAATTCAAACAGTGCATTGAGAAAAATAAAAATCAACATCAAAATAAGTATGCAATGCAACTCAGTAAAAAACATCCATACCGAATACAAACATACACAAAGCAAATGTATTCCCATCAATCTAAACATACCCTTATATTTAGAACATCAGAAGCAAACACATTAATATCTTCTTCTGTAAATCTGATTTCATACTATCATTCACATTGACCTCTTCTTCCATCTTCAGTTGGCTATAGGCAATCTTCTTTCAGGCAGTGTAGTCTAGTCGAACCAATTGCAAACGACGATCAAATTGCTCACAGCAACTTTCAAAGAACTGCACTATGCGCACAGACTCTGAGTTTTCCTTGGTACTACGCAGAACGCGCATCCTCTCCTTCCGTCTCCAGGCAAGGCGCACGCTCGCCATGGTTAGCGTGTATCCACGTTGCTCTCCCCTCGATCCTAACCGCCGAATTAGTCGTCAGGAGAATCTGGTATGGTACCAGGACTTGCGTTTCAGGTCCTTCACCACGATCCAGTCCCCTGGTATCAAATCATGCAGCGGTCCAGTCACCGGAAGAAGAATAACCTCCACCTGCCTGTGAATCTCACACAAAGTACACTACAAAGGGTTGCACAGTGATAAACAAGCACACTCACAAAGGTCAGTTAAAAAGTTAACTGACTTCTTGTCATCCGACTTCATCTTCAAGATCCCATTTTCTCATTCAACTGAAGTAATTGACACAATGTTGACTCCTATCAACTCCAAAAATAACTTCCTTAACCAAGTGTGACCCATTATCATTATATATCCTCAAAGAAAAGAAAAATCTAAATGAAGAATAATCTAAATTACCAAAAGCTTGACCACTGAGCCCAAATCTGCCTGAAATGTCTAAAACTTCTTCCAACAACTTCTTCTATCAATCATCAACAATCATGAAACAGTATCACTTCTCCAAAATGTAACTCTAAAAAAATCCTTCTATCAGTACTCAAATAGTTTCTCTAACCTTAAACGTGAAGCTTAACGTGTTAAATTCCCTTTCCCATATTACTTGTTCCACATATGAGTCTAACAAAATGAATATGCAATCATTACAAATCCCCTTGTATGTTAAAATTAATATATCACACAAACTGTATAGGCATGATCTTTCCATGTGTTAACTGAGCAAAATCTCAAGATAAATGTGTTATGCAGACCATACAACCTCCATTTCATTCTCATATCCTTCCTTTTTCCAAAATGCATTTCTTGTGGATTAGTCCAAATCTCCATTCCACCATTGCTTTCTCCATCCGTCTGCTGCATTCTGTAATTCTTGTCAAATATACTCAAACAAAACACAATTCTCACTCTGGGTTAAATACAGTCAAACATTTTCAACTTAGCAGTATTTCATCAAACCCCCACAATCTTACCACAGAGCCAAACTTCTGACACTAAAGTCATAAAACCATAAAACCCCCATAGTCACTTTCTGTTTGGACCAGTCAGTCCATCAGTCAGTCATAAATTACTAAACGTCATCTCTTCCTCTCTAAGAAGCCTACGCTTCCCTTAAAGAATCTGTGACAATATTGCAACAAAGTCACACAACAATTTTTCCTCGAAAGACTCCTGTAAACCCAAATTTGTTAAGTTAAGCTTATCAGAACATGGCAACACCATCTCAGCACTTCCTGTAAACATATGTCAACATCAAAAACATATTCTAGTTAGTTCATCATTGCTTGCAGGTAGTATAGAATCTGCTCCAGCTAGTTTCAGCACTAGCATTTCTCTGTGAAATAATCATCATTGTTAGAGTGAATCCCACATTTGCATACAGCAAGTTGTTCTACAGGTGAAAATAAGAAACTCCCTGTTTGCATACCTTTCCCAAATCCATATGTAACACCAATGATGTATTTAACCATCAGCTAATGTGTTTAACTCTTTTCCCTTTATGAATTGACAAGCTTACACTGAAGCAACCAACTTTTGAACCAATCTTTAGAGAATCAAACTATTTAGAAAACAACCAAATTAAGAATAACCTCAACTTTTATTCTCTTATTATCTTTTCTTAAAACACTTTAGGAACCGTTCAAATTACTACCTTTATATTTGAGATTCTCTTCTATTTTTCTGTATTTAAATTCACCAAATCAAATCTCTCTTTGTCCAAGACATTAGGAAAACCATCCACTACCCCAAATCAGAATTTAATCTGCATGATTCCAAAATGAAACATAAATCTTAGCCAAACGTATACCCCTGTATATTTCTATATAGGTTAGATAGGTAGAGCTTCATAACTTGCTTTGGCTGCAGTCCAAAACAGGCTAATTAGCACAAACCATCAAACCACAATTTATCAGACATAATGAGTCTTCCCAAATCATTTCAAACCCAAAAGTTATAATAACCCTCTTCATGCATCAATACCACAATAAAAACATCCACATCACAGCCTAACTGTTCATCCCAAACCTTGTGACAGGCTCTGATAAAACACCCAAATAAAACTTAAAACCACATTACAATCAAACTCAAATAAAAGTACATTGTAATAATCTTCTCTTTCTCATTTCAAAACCAAATTACATCCAATACTCTATCAAACTCTTAAAAACCTTAGATTTTACTTTTTTTTTCTTTTTTTTTTGACTTAAAATGTTTGCCCATATACTTCTTCAAAGCATATGCATAGTTCCTTTTTCTTTTTAAACCTTTAAATTCACAATTTAACAAAAGTAACATAACCCCATAAAACAAAACCTTGTTCTTTAACTTTTCAAATGTCTTATCAAAGCATGTAATACAGAATACTCCTTTGAATATTCTTATATGTACCAGCCAAAACACCCTTAGCCATGCGTAATGCACGGATCTCAAATCTCAAATTGGCGGACCAAAAACCCCAAAATGAAAACATTTAACTTGACTATTTTGTAGTTTGTATATGGTTTAGTGTAACACTTCTCACTTTTACTCTTAGTTTTACTCAATGAATCAACTCAAATAAACATAGCCTATCTATCAGCGCGCGTTTTAAACTCGAATCAAACAAGCGCTCTGGGACAGAGCAAAACTCTGAAACTTTTTTTTTTTTTTTTTTTTTTTTTTGACAGAAACAACCCAATATAAATAATTCATATACAGTTCCGTCTGTCCTTCTCTCCCCCTCACTCTTTCTGAGTTAGTGACTACAGTCTAGAAAATAGCAGTTGTGCCGATTTGCAAATCAAAGACGCAGCTCAGTTTTGCATGATGGATGACATCCAGTCGTACTTTAGACGAGTAGAAGGACAATGTGAACATGAAGGAAGGCCTGCTGAGCAAGGACACAGGAAGCCCACCACAGTAAGATTACCTTCCTCAGGAGTCACAACACATATTTTGTTATATGTTCTGTAAGGAGGCTTAACTTCCAATTTTATCCTTGATTCATGTTCCGGTGTGAGGACTGTTTGTTTTTATCTTGCAATATCACACATGAGATGGCAGGAGAGGGGTATGGCATTCCACATTTCCCAGAATAATGCCTCTCGCTTCAAAATAAGCAATGACGCTCGCCATGTTCATCTCTGGAACAGAAACACATCCTTCCTTTTATTTGGGAGCAACATCCAAACTGAAGCACTTTGAAAAGTTTCACAAGCTTGGTTAGCGCTATTTTAATGGTGGGCGAACAAAAGCGAACCCACATCACAACCGTTGATTCACATCCTGCTCTTAGGATTAGGAGGGATTGCTGGCTTTGGAAACGTGTTTTATTTCACTACCTCACACTAAGCGACAGCACCACTATCCATGTGACAGGCGTTTATGTGAGATGATGGAAGACTATTCTGTCCAGTAATGGGCTGGATGGTCGACTTCTCATCATCTAACCCAGCCAGAGGAGGTCTCAGGAGGGAGGGAAGGCTCTCTGGAATAAAGCCCTAATGAACTTCCCCCCTCTCATGATGTGGTGCGGGGTGTCGCCCAGAATGTCTAGCTCATGTCTGATAGCGTCATTTCCCCAGATGGATGTCGCGTCCCCTGCGAGCCTGTCAGAGTCCCAGTTCTACCAGGCAGGAAGTGATTCTGTAGTCACTGTAATGATCTCTCAGAGACATGCCCAGACCTCGCCACTCACTCAGGGACAGTACGCCACTCCACAACGCTAATGTAGGGTGAGGCTTCAACACATCTCAGAGTCGACAGTACTCTCAGTGTAATGTAGAACAAGGTTTTTAACAAATCACAGAGTCAGGTCAGTCGATAAAACATTGATGTTACCAGAAGTGTCTCTGCTCTCTCATCCAACCTTTAATGGTTTTAATGCAACTCTCCATTTAAATACAGCTAAGGGGGTGTTTGGTTAGTGTGCGCTGTGGTTGTGAAAAGCATCACAGGCCTCAAAAGGCAGGACTGGCACCACCCTGCAGTGACCACTCTGTCCACCCACAAACAAGCTGTTTTATGAGATACAATGTTTTAGTCCAACACAGATGCAGTTCTTTAACAGCTGTATGCTGGAATAGTCATTTCTGCCAGTAAAGCTCTTACCAATGGCGATTGTTTCTATCTTTAATAATGTGTTTTGGAATTATTATTTTAATTATGAACTGAGGACAAGAGTGTTTGTGTGTGTGTGTGTCTGTGTGTGTGATAAAATGTCAATCCCTCACACACAGCCCCCCCACGTCCAAGTGCCTCCGGCTAAAAATTGCTACAAACTTCCAAGTTTTAATTATAGAATGAGGGGGTGCATCAATACATGCACAGGGTTTATGTGCATGTCAATGGAAATTCCATGGTATGAAAATAACAGAAAAGGGGTTTCATGCATCTTGAGGTTCAGTGTGTTAATTGCGTAGCTGGAGGCTGTTTCCGCGTAGGGATGAATGTATTTCAAAGCATTGTGACATTTCTCTCATTGCCTTTAGCTGCTGACCTGAGCAGGAACCTGAATGAGACACCTCTGCTGTTCATGATGACACAACATGTAAAGCAGGATGGTCACATGCATGTGTGTTTCATGTGCACACATGTGTGTTTCATGCTGTGAGATGGAGAAACGTTTCTGCCTTTTCCCAGTAAAAGCCTCCTTCAGGATCTCATGGAACAACAAAGCCAGCATGTGGACCTTTACCTTTGTACTGTCTGCAGATCAAACAGATCCAAATCTGAGGTACAGATCTCAGCTTCCCTGTCTGAAACACCCACCACAACCCTTACCCTCACCCTGCCAAGTGTTCGCTATCCTAACACCCATATCAATAGATGATCCATAAAACATGTTGTGTTTAGCACCTGTATGAAGACTGGAAACAGCAACACAGGTAAGTGACTGAGCTATGATGGCTGTGTTTTGAGAGAATTTGAAACGACAAACCAAACTACCGTATACAGTGGTGAACAGTAGTTCATCTTGTCCTCCAGGATTGTGTCACATGAAACGCCTGTAGTGAACCCCTCACTACACTGTGTGGATCTGATACTAAAACAATACCAAAAGATGCTATTCGGACTTAATCTCTGCATGTGCAGACACCAGACAGTTAAGCAAGATAAATCAGAGAATAAAAAACATTTGGGAGAGGAAGACCAAGGGCATTCTCATTTAAAGTCGGTGAGTGTTTGGTCTGGGCCCCCAGATTGTTGTGTGTGTGAATGTAATCCTTATTGAGCTCGGTTACTAGCAGACAAGATGCAGGGAATACACACTCATTCAGAATGCTGACATTCATGAACGCTATTACCACACAAACACACAGATTAACTTCAACATACACACATCCCAGCACCACACACACACACACACACACAAACACATGCGGGTAAAAACACATACACACACGTAAACAAATTCTTCAAATTCTTCCCGTAGCATGTTCTCCAGGCAGCAGTTCCAGGCAGGGCATACCATTAGCATGCTGTTTGCATACAGCCACCGAGACACTCACACTTGTCAATCTCTCCTTGGAGCTTTCAAGCCGCTTCAATTTCATCTGATCTCAAAGTTTTATGAATTTTGAAGTCAGCAGATAACACATTCCCTCATATCACGGTTAAGCCTGTCGGAGAGAGGGGAAGTTCTAAGCCTCTCTCGCCCACCCGGCACCTTCGTAAGGACCGATAAGCATTCTGGGTAAAGTAGGGGTTTGTCTAATCACGTTTGGACTGCATCCACCAGCCTGGTGACTTCCATAACAGTGTTCGGAACAAGAAGACACCTTCTTTTCTCTGAACATTCCTTTTCTAGATTGGGTCATTTGATCAGGTCATCTATCGCTGAAGAAATCAGGGCCGTGTGTGTTTGTGTGTAATGGACCGGTTTCGCCTGACATGGCCTTGGAAACCTAAACGCCCGGCTACAGACCAACGCTACAGACCAACGCTACAGACCAACATGATTTCCTCCAGAACTTTCTGATTCTGGTGGTGGTTTACTCATTGATCGAACTTCTCCATCAACATCAACGTCCGTCTCTGCTCTCTTTAATTCTGCTGCTGATTCCTCGTCACACCTCGGAGTCCAAGCCGCTCAGCATGAACGGTGAGAATCCAGATCCCAGCTATGACATCTGCTAATTGCCTTTGGAGCATAAAGTGTAGAATGAACAGCATATGCAGTTCAAGTGCAGTTCAAGAGCAGTTTGGCTGTGTGCAATGGCAGTGCAATCACAAGATGCACATTCCCCATCGCAAACCGACATGTTAACAACAGCTACGACACAAGTCCCATGCCCTTTCGGTGGGATGCAGATTCCGTTGTCTGGCTCCCAAGGCGAGTGTTACAGCCATCCATCCTTCCCAATCCACACAAACAGTCCTGACACCGTGACAACGCTCGCAGTCACTCAGGAGTCAGTCCTGAGACCGTGACAACGCTCGCAGTCACTGAGGAGTCAGTCCTGACACCGTGACAACGCTCACAGGCACTCGGGAGTCAGTCCTGACACCGTGACAACGCTCGCAGTCACTCGGGAGTCAGTCCTGACACCGTGACAACGCTCGCAGGCACTCGGGAGTCAGTCCTGACACCGTGACAACGCTCGCAGGCACTTGGGAGTCAGTCCTGACACCGTGACAATGCTCGCAGTCACTGAGGAGTCAGTCCTGACACCGTGACAACGCTCGCAGTCACTCAGGAGTCAGTCCTGACACCATGACAACGCTCGCAGTCACTCAGGAGTCAGTCCTGACACCGTGACAACGCTCACAGGCACTCGGGAGTCAGTCCTGACACTGTGACAACGCTCGCAGGCACTCGGGAGTCAGTCCTGACACCGTGACAACGCTCGCAGTCACTGAGGAGTTAGTCCTGACACCGTGACAACGCTCGCAGTCACTCAGGAGTCAGTCCTGACACCGTGACAACGCTCGCAGTCACTCAGGAGTCAGTCCTGAGACCGTGACAATGCTCGCAGTCACTCAGGAGTCAGAATGAAGACTCTCAACATCACCAGGTCTGCAGAGTATCACAGTACTCTCAGGCTTTGAGACAGTGCTGCTGGTCTGATGGTCTGGAGGCTTCTGTGATGGTTTTCTCTGCTAAACATTGGGAGGATTTTCCCACTGCTAAAGATTATGTGCAGATACACTCATGCATGCATAGACACATTTGACACGTAAACAATTAATGACACACGCTCAACAAAAAAATCATACACAACCACACAAACAAACAATTACACACACATGCCCCCACACACACTACATCCATATACCCACACATTTACTTACACTTCCCCCCCCTCTACCAACCTTCCTGAGCTGTTCATCTTTAGCTGCCAGTGAAGAAAGTGTCACTTTAACCAGAATGAATGGGCTTACTCTGAAAACACAAATTGCAAGGTAAATAGATTAGTGTGGAAACAGACACCACATCTCCCCTCCCTCCCACCCTCCCTCTCTCTTTCTCATCCCTATCCTCCCCTCATGTCCTCTCCTCTCTTCCCTCTCTGCTATTTACATTTAGTCATTAAGCAGACGCCCTTATCCAGAGCTATCACCGGGGAAAGATAGAGCACAGGGTGAACGCAAGGAGGGGCTCCCATCTTACTTCTCGTGACTCATCAAAATCAGTTACATGTAAAAACTCAGGACACAGCTCCTCCAACACACACACACACACACACACACACACACACTCTAACCTATGCAATCAATATGCAATTTCCCTTCAGAGTATAAAAGATGTGCCTACTTGGAGCCTGTCCCACGTGTTCTGAGTAATGTTGCATCTACATGAAGCCCTGCTATAATTCTACTAACTGTGCCGGTAGGTCCTAAATTGTGATAAAAGGATTTCATCTTGTGGGCTGATGCAGACACTGACAGGAAAGAGAGTGTTCGGATTTATTTGTGTTGCCTTCTCTCATCTCTTTCCAGTCTGTGCAAAAACAAGAGGAGAAAGTTATTATCTGATAGAGTGCTTCAACAATAGATCTAATTTCCCAATTCTCAGTTCACTTTCTCTTCAGAGATGAACATCTCTGCTTTAGTCTTCTGTGTTGCCCGTCATATTAAGTAGTTGTCAACAGCGCCTACGCCACATTCATGTAAGGCTGAAACTTATGAGACGGAATTTCACACCTCTATTCATTACCCATTTCTGTGTAGTTCAACTTAACTTAACTTAAAAAACAAGTAAAAAAATAAATAAAATCAAACCTAACCCATGCTGTTTGACGTCTCTGTAAAAAGTATGTATATATATTTTCTACACATAATAAAACCAACTGCAACAAAACTGGGAGCTGCTGGATGTCTCTGTGCTGAGATGTTCCTGTGACTCCTGTGACGGGCCTGACTCTCCTGTGATGGGCCTGACTCCTGTGATGGGCCTGACTCCTCTGATTCCTGTGATGGGCCTGACTCTCCTGTGATGGGCCTGACTCTCCTGTGATGGGCCTGACTCCTGTGATGGGCCTGACTCCTGTGATGGGCCTGACTCCACTGACTCCTGTGATGGGCCTGACTCCTGTGATGGGCCTGACTCCTCTGACTCCTGTGATGGGCCTGACTCCTGTGATGGGCCTGACTCCTGTGATGGGCCTGACTCCTCTGACTCCTGTGATGAGCCTGACTCCTTTGATGGGCCTGACTCCTGTGATGGGGCTGCAGCGTGCCTGCTCCATGATGGGCCTGACTCCTGTGTTACCTGAGCAGTCCTTCCACAGCACAATGGTTGCATTGTGTTGGGTTCATCTCCCACACCCCCTGCAGTTTGTAAGTCGCTGTGGATAAAAGCGTCTGCTAGATGAATGCATGTTCTCTGGCTTGGTTCAGTCTGGGGGCTGAAGAGGAATCGGACCAGGCTGCCTGGAGCTCTCAGCCAGACACAACCACCCTCGGGTTTCTGGAAGGCACTGGCATCCACAGTGAAACAGACACAACATCCCACCACAGGCCCTCTACAGACTGTGGCACCAGGCCCTCTGCAGGCTGTTCAAGGGGTACAGGGCCCCTGCAGGCTGTTTAAGGGGCACAGGGCCCCCTGCAGGCTGTGTTTAAGGGGCACAGGCCCCCTGCAGGCTGTTTAAGGGGCATAGGGCCCCTGCAGGCTGTTTAAGGGGCACAGGGCCCCCTGCAGGCTGTGTTTAAGGGGCACAGGCCCCCTGCAGGCTGTTTAAGGGGCACAGGCCCCCTGCAGGCTGTTTAAGGGGCACAGGGCCCCCTGCAGGCTGTTTAAGGGGCATAGGGCCCCTGCAGGCTGTTTAAGGGGCACAGGGCCCCCTGCAGGCTGTGTTTAAGGGGCACAGGCCCCCTGCAGGCTGTTTAAGGGGCATAGGCCCCCTGCAGGCTGTTCAAGGGGCACGGGCCCCCTGCAGGCTGTTTAAGGGGCATAGGGCCCCTGCAGGCTGTTCAAGGGGCACAGGCCCCCTGCAGGCTGTTTAAGGGGCACAGGGCCCCCTGCAGGCTGTTTAAGGGGCACAGGCCCCCTGCAGGCTGTTTAAGGGGCATAGGGCCCCTGCAGGCTGTTAAAGGGGCATAGGGCCCCTGCAGGCTGTTAAAGGGGCATAGGGCCCCTGCAGGCTGTTAAAGGGGCATAGGGCCCCTGCAGGCTGTTAAAGGGGCATAGGGCCCCTGCAGGCTGTTAAAGGGGCATAGGGCCCCTGCAGGCTGTTAAAGGGGCATAGGGCCCCTGCAGGCTGTTAAAGGGGCATAGGGCCCCTGCAGGCTGTTAAAGGGGCATAGGGCCCCTGCAGGCTGTTTAAGGGGCATAGGGCCCCTGCAGGCTGTTCAAGGGGCACAGGCCCCCTGCAGGCTGTTCAAGGGGCACAGGGCCCCTGCAGGCTGTTTAAGGGCCACAGGGCCCCCTGCAGGCTGTGTTTAAGGGCCTAAAGACCTGAAATGTTTCTTAATGAAACCTAAATGGGGAATTCCTCATTCTCCTGTTTTTACTCAACCGGTGATGTTGAACAATACACATTTGAGAGCCTGGAGAATTCTCAGAATACAATTACGTCCTCCTGCCAAACTGTCATGATGATGTCCAGAGAAAATAAAGAGGATTAGCGTGGTGATGAACTTGGACGTGGTCCATCCTCCCTGGCATGGAGGAGGAAGCTGCCTGGAGACTGTGCTGGCTGAATGGAGAGACAGAGGAGGGCTTGATGGTGGGTTGGGGTGAGGGGCGCTGGGACAAAGCTGGTTGGTGTCCAGTGGTCCAGTCCATGTTTTCTCAACATGCTGGTTGATGATGTCTCTTTGTTTGTTCATTTATAGCAGCTTCCTGGATGACATAAAGACCTGAGAGAGAGAGAGAGAGAGAGAGAGAGAGAGAGAGAGAGAGAGAGAGAGAGAGAGAGAGAGAGAGAGAGAGAGAGAGAGAGAGAGGGGAAATGACAGTGCAAAAACTAAGAGTAGGAGAAGCACTTCAGAGAAGAGCCGGGGAAAGGAGAAAGCTTTTCTGCCATGTGCTTTCCAGAGGAACGTTGGTATTTAGATGGATGTGCCCATCAGTTTGGTGAGTGATGGGTGAAGCTCTAACAAGTTAGATGTCTCATCCAGTTTTTCTGTGATTGCAGCTGGACTGAGCACTCCTGAGAGAATTAAAGCACAATATCACAAGCAGAACATTGTATTGGAAATCTCTCCACCACAAAAGATTTAGTGGTTGTGTTTTTTCTGTTTAATGTAGAGAGAGGGAGAGTGAGAGAGAGGGAGGGAGGGACTGGCTTTAAAGCTAACTGTATTTGAAGTTAGTGTCGGCAAGTAAAAATACTCTCCTCCCTCTGTCACACACACAGCTCACACACACACAGCTCACACACACACAGCTGAAAAAGAATGTCCCGGGACGTTCTCCCAGCACACGTATGTGCTTCTGTTCTAAATCAGAGTGACCTGTCTAGTCCTGCAGAGCCGGAGAAGAGCCCACCCTGCTGCACCGCTATGTCTCAGAGTCCCTGCCTGGAGCCCGCCCCGAGGCCCCGCCCCTCGGCCCGCCCTACCTGCACCTGCTCTCCCTGCTCCCGCCCAGCCCTGCCCGCGGTGACACCTGCCTGGCAACGCAGCATCCACAAGCATCGGGAGGTGTCACCCTGTGGGGGTCCTGGCAGGATGCTCTGTCACCAGCTGGGGCAGGTGTCCCCCTCCTTCCTTCCTCCCACCTTCCTCCCTCAGTCTGCCCTGTCTCAGCTGAGATGCCCTCGGGGTGGAAGGCCGTGTCCCTGCCAGCGAGAAACGGCTTTATCACCAGCAGCCATGACGCCAGGGCCGCTGGAGGCTTGGGGGTGGGGGCTTTGACACTACACTGGGGAGCAGTGAAGCTGGTGGCGTTGTTGGGCGAAGCAGTTGGAGTAAGTCCTTGTTGTTTCTGCTTCTTGTGTCTGGAGCCTGTAGTATATCTGCACCTCTGGAACGTGACGTCTGCAGAGGAGCAAAATCATCTCAGGTCTGTCAAGGCGAGGAGAAATCCATTTGTAATGAACGCTATCTCCAACGGTTACCACCGGTGTCGTGTCATGTTTACTATAGCATTACGTGGGCTTTATGACGTGAGGCGAAGAGAGAAGTATCACTCACGGCCTCAGTCTATCTCCAGCCCTAACAGACACATTTCAGGGGAGCTGCTTGGCTGTTATGTATTCATGGGTGAGACACTTGGCTCATTTCACGGGGAAGGCGGATAGATCTCCCTTCTACCGCCTAACTATCCAATCGGTCTTTGTTAAACAAGGCACAAACTCAATTACAAAGTGCCACGCGCTGACAGTTTATTAACATCCCAGCCACACACAGCCCCCCCCTCGCCTCTGGGGCACGAGCGCATCCTCTTTGAAGAGCATCAAAGAAATATTACCCTCCGAAAACAGGAGAGGAAGATGAAGAAGAGTGAAACTGTGGATTTATAGATTTTCGGTGGTTTCCTCATTGTTAATGACAGGCTTGCACTTTTGGACTTTGAGAGAAAAACAAGTTTCAGGTTTGGGGGCAGTTAGGAGACATACCTGCGTTTTATTTTTAAATATTCTTATAAAATAATTTGACTCATCCAATTAGACAAATAGAATGTGTTCATAATATCCACATGAATACGTCTCTTAACGAACCGCTAAAAACTGAATTAATAGAAAGAATGCCAAGCTCTCAGCGTACCTCCTTTACTCAACAAGTCATCAAAACAAATCAATCAGTGGAATCATAATGATGCTACACGCATGGTATATAGCTGCAGAATGATAGTATATAGCTGCAGAATGATGGTATATAGCTGCAGAATGATGGTATATAGCTGCAGAATGATGGTATATAACTGCAGAATGATGGTATATAGCTGCAGAATGATGGTATATAGCTGCAGAATGATGGTATGTAGCTGCAGAATGATGGTATATAGCTGCAGAATGATGGTATATAGCTGCAGAATGAAGGTATGTAGCTGCATAATGATGGTATATAGCTGCAGAATGATGGTATATAGCTGCATTATTATCTTTTGTCATGTGTCACTCACATGGACCATCCTTGGAGATGTTCTGATGTGTGTGTGTCCCCCCCCCCCCCACACACACACACACACAGCAGCATGTAGTGGACAGCTTGTTTGGGAGACTTACTGTATCCCCTCACAGCCACTCTGCTTTGTGCTGTGCACTGCAGAAACAAATGTGTGTCATAAATCTAGCATATGGCTTGCCTGAGGACCACCGGCAGGTTTATAACCACTTTGGGGGGCTGGAGGAAGAGGACGCTCTCCCTGACTGGTCCAGCCATTAAAATAGGCCACACACCATTAAGGCTGGACACATCATGGTATAATGCTGTATAATTTCCTCCTACTTTAGGCCGATTAATTATTCATTTACCCTGACTGCGAGAGAGACTCTTGGCCATCTAGCACCATGGAGAATACAGAGAGACAGTGAATGCAGGTGTGTGTGTGTGTGTTTGTGCATATTTACGGCTGTGTACCGTATGGCAGGGTTGCGATCACAGCAGGGCAATGAGTGAGGATTAAAACCAACACTCATTAAGGACTTGCTGTTTCCATCTTGCAAAAGATGCGTTTTAGATGCGTAGCAAGATTAACTGGGAAGGTCTCCACCTTCTGTAAGAACATAGAAAACCCCAATACATATTTCTGTTTCTTGTTTTTAGTACAATGTGCAGTTCTCTCTAACCTATCAACACAGCTCCGGACCAAACGCTGTAAACACAAACTCCTACCTGTAGTTTATTCAGGGCTCAGGTTTCCAGCCACGAAGGGAAAGTAAGAGAGGATCAGGCCTGAACTCCATTTGTCGTTAGTTTCTAAGATTTTCAGCAAAACAGAACTTCTAAAGGGATTGATTGATGTGGTTGTTCTCTCTCCCCAGTTCCCTGTCTGTCAGAGCTGAGTGCACTCAGTACGTACCCTATCAGGTACCATTACAGTTATCCTGAAAAGGATTTTGTTCTTTTAAAGGTGAAAGTTTGAGAGGCACTTGTGCTCGTTCCATCCAACCTCTAGTGTGGCGTGTGTA